>NC_053027.1:499005477-499169391 GCF_003073215.2 Triticum urartu | reverse complement strand
AAAAAATTCGTTCGGACCAAAATGTCACGGATGTGTCTTTTTCATAGTGGCGTACGCTTGCAACTAAGTAGAGAGGATGTGCTTTCGGTCTTTTGTTCAAGGGATCATTCGTGGGTGGTTCGTGAGATCATTCATCAACAGTTAGGGACTCCAAGTACGATCTACAGTGACTCGTCTACTTCCAGTGCACTTCTGAGTCGGTAACGATCGTGATCCAAACCATTTATGCATCTTCATATACTTCCTCGGTGTTCGTATGGTGATTTTTTTGTTTTCTACTACGTTTCCCAATAGTGACATCATGAGCGGTTCTATGAGTAGATGCAGGTTTCGATCTAGATGACATGTGGATGTGAGGCTCTGATGTTCTTTCTACAGGAAACAGCTATGACCATGATTACGCCAAGCTATTTAGGTGAGACTATAGAATACTCAAGCTTGAAAGTGCAAGTAATCCCCGGGTGGTTTTGGTAATTCATAACAACATATATCTCATTGAACTAATATCCTTTGAAGATAAATATTTCAGGATGTTCAATGTATGGCATGGCATGAGATAGAGATGTGAACCCCTCAGAATGATAAGGACAAGGATTGGAAAAAGCTCGAGACTCTACATTTTTGTTTAAGTGATCGAAGATCACATTGAGTCCATAGGAAAGCCAATACTATTAAAAGGGGATGAGGTGTTGCTTAATGGTCTACTTGCTCAAAGTGCTTAGTGATATTGCTCCAAAACTGTCAACCACTTACTTCATCCAAATATGTCCTAACCACTGGCGGAGCTCCCCGATGGGCAGGGTATGGCGCCTGCCATACCTTGATTTTGAGCAAAAAAATTTAATACTAGTATGCATTGATCGCGTACATCGACGCTAGCAGAATATACACTATTGTCGCTGTTAACGGGCCGTGCGGCGAGCGACTGCAACCTAATGGGCCAACAGGCAACAGAGGCCCGAGGCATCGAGCAAGCGAGCGGCGGCCACAAGCAGAACGCACACACACTCGACCAGACCAGAGGAGACCGCTCTCTTCTATCCCCACCCCACAAGGCAACGCACACCCTAACCCTAAGCTAGCGCGGCGGCTGGCCAGCTCGCCAGGAGCGGGCGGGGCAGGCAAGGACGGGCAGGGAAGGCAACGGCGGCGACTGTCTAGGGGGCTAGAGGAGGGCGGCAGCGGCGCTCTGGGCGCAAGCGGCAGCGCCTCTCTGGGGCTCCGGGTGCAAGCGGCGTCTCCAGCCGGGGTGAAAAAGATTCAGGTACGAGAAAGTCAAGTGCCAAGCTAATCTTACCATTCAAATCGTTGTGAATTTCTTGTCCACTGAAGCTAGATACTCCTTTTAGTCCTCTAGATTCTAGAAGCGAAAAGTGTCTGCAGAGTGCAGATGCCGAGCACCTAGCAGCAGCGGCAGGCCAACAGCAGTCAGGTTGTCCCGCCGTCCGGCCACTTCTTCGTCCAGCACAGTCCCGGCCAGATTACCCGAAGATGGAAAGGAAGAGGAAGGGAACAGGAAACCCAAATGAAAGGGGAGGAGGTGATTTCTCAACTTTCCTGAAATTTTGTAGCAAATTTTAACAGTAGCTTGTAGTGACATATTAATGTTGTGAACATTTTGGTTGTGAATTGCAGATTTGAAAAGATATTTTGAAGTGCTTGGTAGTGGCAGCAGCTCGAAATCGAACCCAAGTACCCGTGAAAATTTCAAGGTTTCGGCACATGCCACTCATCACGATCAAGTGAGTTCGGTGGAAGTAGAGCATGAGAATTTGATGCAAACTGAACAAGTGGAAGAAACTACAAACTCTATCGGAGTAATGGGCCACGGGTAGGCCAACCCGAGCCCCAGAACCTTTCAAGACATCGGGGCAGGCTGCGCCCCTCAAGACTCTAGGACGAAGAGCCACCTTCCGAGAAGTCGGCGGCAAGACGGCCGACTGCCCACTCGCGGTCGAGTCCCGGGGACGACTTTAGGGTAAGCCGACTCCTGACTGGTCACTTCCAGAGAAGCCGGCCTTGGGGAGTCGGCCCACGACTCCAACAAAACCCCATGTCCTCATCAAGAGGGACAGGACAGGGGAGTGGCTACAGTGAAGACTGCTCCCACCCCTTCCCGAGGCAGGCATGGCTATAGTACGCCGTACTCACGGAGATCTCCGTGCGGCGTGGCACTGTTGCCATGCCAGCCCTGCCATTAGCACCGGTAGACCGAATACTGCGCCCACGATGGCTTGTCCGTACGGCCTTAGGGCAGCGGATCCCACCAGCCAGCGGGACCCCAGAAGACGGCAAGTGCGCCACCAGTCGGACTCGTTGGGAGTCGGCCCCTGGGAGTCGGCCAGCTCCCCCCCGGGGCCCACGCGCCATTAACCAGATGTGACGGAGAGTGGCAATAGTGATCGCCCACTAGGCGGCAGGGCTGTTGCTACGACTCCATGAAGAAGCCTACGTCATTAGAAGCACGGCTACAGTAATGAGCAGCCGGCAAGGCCCGCAAGCGGCGAACGCGGCCTGTCGGCTCCGTACCTGGCCAGTCGGTGGGGCCCACCAGTCGGCGGAGAAGACGGAGGCCAGAGGCACTGACGGCTGGGCCCATGTCCAGCCGAATTACCATTGTACCCCTGGGGGGTAGGCCTATATAAACCCCCTAGGGCACCCATGCAAAGGGTTGGAATCCATTAGACCTAGACCAGATCATATAGGAGGGAGAGAGCTAGCCTTGCCCTCTCCTACCTCTAGGAAACAGCTCAAGGAGCAATCATGTAAACACTTTGCCATAGTGATCATGCGGAGACCCCGCAGAGCAGCAGTAGGGGTGTTATCTCCCCGGAGAGCCCTGAAACTGGGTAAGATTCACCGGCATGCATGTCTACACCTCATCCCGTTTCCAGGCACCGGCGACGTTCTACTCGCCCCCACCATGTTAAGCCATACTTTGGCATATGTCGCACCCAACCCCCGACATTTGGCGCCCACCGTGGGGCATGGTGCACCGCCGTCCGGAGACCGATTCTGGACGGGAACCCTTTTCCTCCCTAGCGAGCGCAGCCAGCCAGGCATGCCAAACGCAGTTTGCGCCGATGCGCTGCGCAGCGTGGAGATCGCCTGCGCAGCCAGCTGCCTCGCCGAACTTGTCGGCGAGGTTCGCCTCTCCGACGAACCTGCATCCAACACGGGCACGGGCGGCTCCGAGAGCCTCCTCGCGGGCCTCCTCGATCAACTCCATGTCTTTGGCGAGCCTACCGTGGACTTGGAGTCTTTAGGCTCCATCGACCCGATGCTGGTCGACTCCGACAGCGCGTCGCTCGACGCGTTTCCCACTAATGTGGTGGTCTATGATGAACCTCTCCCTCGCGCGGAGAGCGACGGAAGCACCGTCACCGCGGTGCTCGTCATTAGCCATGACGAGCCTCCCAGCGGAGGACTGCATGACCCACTTGGCGCGGCACTGCAAGACCTAACTATGCCCATTCCGGAAGACGCTGACGCAGAGACGTTGGAGGCGCGCCGCCTTCAGCTCGTCGAAGCTGCGAAGAAGCTGGCTAGTATGAGACGCTTGTCGGAAGCCTACCAGCGAGAGATGGATCACGCTGTTGGCGGCTCCCCGGCCCCAGCGGGGCCCAGCCGCCTTGGCGCGGTCCATGTCGGGTGGTAGGTGCGACATATGCCAACGGGTGGCTTATCATTGTGGGAGCCAGTAAGACATCGCCGGTGCCTGGAAACGGGATAAGGCGAAGACATGCACGCCGGCGGATCTTACCCAGCTTCGGGGCTCTCCGTGGAGATAACACCCCTACTGCTGCTCTGCGAGGTCTCCGCATGTACACTAGATGAAATAAGTAGCTACACAACGCTCCTTGAGCTGTTTTGGGGGGAGGGGGAAGAAAGGCACGGCTAGCCTGCTTCTTCTCCTTGTGTGGTGTCTAGGACTAGCACCGGGGTCGAACCCTTTGCATGGGTGCTCCGGGGGGTTCATATAGGCCTACCCCCCGGGGGTACAATGGTAATCCGACTAGGCGCGGGGCCCAGCCGTCTGTGACTGCGCTCGCCGGCTTCTGCGCCGGCTGCTGGGGCCCGCCGACTGGTGGGTCCCGCCGGCTGCCGGCCCCTTGGTCGACAGGCAGGCCCCACTGTCCAGGGCCTGGTCGGCGGCTGGTTACTGTGGCTCCATCTTGTTGACGTGAGCTTCATCATGGTAAGCGCGGCTACAGTACCGCCAGCTGTCAGGCGATCTCTGTAGCCTTACCGCGTCTTGTCTCCTTAATGGGGCGTCCTCTTCGAGGAAGGCGGCAAGCCGGCTGCGGGGAGCCGGCTCTGTCTTGGGCCGACTAGTTGGAGGCGTGGCCGCCTTCGGGCGTCTCTCTGCTCAAAGGGGCCCACCGTCTGTGGGCCACGCTGGCGGCCCGTCGTGGGTGATGCCAGGGTCAACATGGCAACAGTGCCGCGCCGGACGGGTCGTGCCTAGCCCGTACGGCACACTGTGCCAGGCGTGCTTCGGGATTCGGGGGTGGCAGGCTTTACTGTAGCCACGCACCGTCGCACCGCCGTTAGGTGGGTGCAAACTTTTGTAGGTACGGTCTTGACCGCTTTATGGGGAGCCGGCTTCTTGGAATCGGCCTTCTCATGAGGGCTAAAGTTGGACTGCCTTCCGAAAGCCGGCCTGGGTTGCAGCCAGCGAGGGGAAGGCGGCCCCATGTCTTGGATTCTTGAGAGCCGGGCGGGCTCGTAACTTTTTCAGAAGGGCCAGGGGAAGCCGGCTAGGCTACCCATGGCTATTTACTCTGACAGTAGTCCCCGAAGCTGATCGAGCTCCGAGGTGAGCAGGGGAACGAGAAGCTTGGTCAGCTTCCCATCCTGAAGAGCCAGCTTAGCGGGCGAATGCCGACTTCAGAGAGCCCTGCGTCTTGTAGGCGGGAGGAGGGGGGACCTGCGTGCTGACTACGGGCCCCCCCACGGCCACGTGGCGGCGAGATCCTGCGAGCGCACGCGCGCGACGGGACGCCGCCGCAGGCCCGGGCCCGCCACTCGCGAGCCTTGGTCCGGGCGCGGATCTTCCGTGGCCCACAGGGGCCGCTCGCCTTCTCGAGGCAGTTTTGTTTCGCCGTTAAGGCTCGATAATCGCGGGACGTGGGGAGTGGGCACGATCGATCCCCACGCTTCCCCATGCCGCGCCTCCTCAGCTCCGCCACGTGAGCCTATAAGTAGGGGGAGGAGGGAGAGTGACAGAGGTTCGCACGCTCTCTCCCGCTCCGCCCCTACTAACCCTCGTCTTCTTCCTCTCACTGCCATCGCAGCTTCCCGTCTCAGCGCCGCCGCGTCTCTACACCAACTCGCTCCCATGGCGTTTTCAAGCTCGTGGGACGGCTCCAACGTCCATGAAGACCATGTGGAGTTCCTCCGCCAAACCCGGCGCCTGCCCGGCGCCGACCGCGTACAGGTCCGCCTGGCGCCGGAGAAGGAGATCTCGCCGGCACCGGAGGAGGGCGAGCGGTTCGTCTTCCGCTCGCACTGCCTGCGCGGCTTCGGCCTTCCGGCGAGCGGGTTTCTGCGCTCTTTCCTGGAGTTCTACAACCTCCAGCCGCATCACCTTACGCCCAATGCGGTGATGCTGTTGTCGGCCTTCGTCTCCCTCTGCGAAGGCTTCTTGGGGCTGCTCCTCCAGCCGCATCACCTTACAGACGTCGCCGGCGTGCCCGCCCCCTGCGGAGCCTTCATTGCCATGAGGAGGGCGAGCGAGAACAACCCGTTCCCGCCCATCCCCCTGATCCAGTCGGTGAAGGTCTGGCAAAGATCTTATTTCTATGTGAAGAACATCGCCGAGCAAGGAGACTACATCAACCTGCCGGCTTACGTAGCCGGCCCGCCGGCTGGGAGGCAGCCCTCGTGGAGCTTCCGGTCCCGGTCATTGTCTCCGGCCGGGAATGCCGCCATCTCCCGGCTTCGAGTGTTGATTCAGTCGGAAGGCCTGCGCGGGGCCGAATTGGTGGCCGCCTTTGTGGAGCGCCGGATCCTTCCTCTCCAAAGCCGGCCCCATATGATGTGTCAGATGAGCGGCCGCTTCGACCCAAGCCGGCTGAGCACATGGGAAATGCCCCACGCGGAGGTGGCGCTCATGGTTAACTACATCGCCAACTGCAAGCTCGCCGGGGACTGGCAATACGGCAAGGTGCCGTATTCTCGCGCCAACCCTCCGCCCGTGGTAAGCTTCTCTCTATCTTCTTTTTGTCGTCGGCCGGCTTCATGACGGCCGGCTTCTGACCAGTCGGTTCTTTTGAGCAGAACCCTCTTCGTGCACCGCCGGCCGGGGTGGCGGGGATCGAACGCCAGTATGCCCCCGACCGCACGGTGGACGACGTTGACGACCCGGACTTGGGGGCGGCCGCCATGGAAGACGCCGTGGTGGGGGACAGCGCCAAGCCCGGAGGCTCAAGGTTCACCGCGAGCTTCGAGGACTGGCCGGACGATTTCGAAGCCGAAGTCGCCCCGCGTCGCCAGCCGACGGCCGACCATCAAGGCGCGGGCTCGTCTACCGCGCCGACTGCCGGCGGCGGTGCAAAGAAGCGCCGGGCCACTTCAGGCCTCTTCGGCAGTCGGCCGAAGAAGTCCAAAGCCTCCGCCGCGGCGACCAAACGGGACGAGGCGGCCGCGAAAGCGGCCCGCTTCCGCAAGGCGGTGAAGCAGCCTCCGGCGGTCTCAGCGTAAGTCTTCGATTGCCTTGCCGCATGCTCGTCGTCATTCTCTTTCTCTTCGAATATTCTCCTTAACTTTTTCTCACTTGCTGGACAGGGCGCCGCTTTCCCTTGAGCGGGGTCCGGGCGGCTCCGTCGTGGGGCCGGCAGGAGGGTCTTTGAGCTCCCGCCGCGTGGACCCCCGCGCCGATCTCAGGGAGGCCACAGAGCGGAACGCCCTCGAAGCGCGGGAGGAGCACGAGGCGGCGGAGAAGGCGGCCGCCCAGGCGGCGAGGGAGCAGGCCGACGCGGCGGCCAAGGCCCAGACGGAGGCGGCTACCGCGGAGACGGAGGCGGAAAGCTCGCGCAACCAGCCTCCGCTGCTCGCCATTCCTCTCCGGGCCGTAGCCCCCGACACCCCATTGCCCTTGGCGGAGGAGATCGTCCAAGACCCGCCGCTGTTGGAGAGGGGGGAGGACCCCGTGGCCTTAGCGGGGAGAGCGCCGCCAGCAGCGCCAACCGGAGCGGGCCAAGGCGGCCAATCGTCAGCGGCGCCGGAGGGGCCGGCCGAAGGTGAGCCGGAGAACAGAGCCGGCCTCGAGGTGCAGCCGGCGGCGAACCGGCGTGCAGGGGGAGGCGTCGCTCCGCCGGAGTTGCGCCGAGTTGCGGGCGCAGGCCAGCCGGCGGAAGATCTGGAGGCGGCCAGCACCGCCATGTCCGAGTGGCCTCCCAGCGGGGGGACTGGCAAGCTGGATGCGGCGGCTCAAGGGGTCCGGAGCCGGCTACAAGCTCAGGCCGCCCTGCTGCAACAGTTCAACCAAGAGTTCTTGTCAACGCGAGCCACTATCCGGGTGAGTCCTTCGTTCTTGACTGCTTTGCTTTCTTAATTTCTTCCGTGGGGCGCGTCAGCGCACCCACTGGGTGTAGTCCCCGAGATTCGGGCCGACTGCCGCGCAGTCGGGTCGGATCTTTCTCGACGGCTACCTTACTTTGCTTTTTTCTGAACTTTCAGGAATGCCACAACCTTCGTGCTGCCGCCTTCAACTCCCAGGCTCGGGAGTTGAGCCGGCGGACCAACGACCTGGCCGACAGCCGAAGTAAGTACTCGATTTTGTCTGTCTCCTGTGGGGGCGCGTCAGCGCACCCACTGGGTGTAGTCCCCGAGATTCGGGCCGACTGCTGCGCAGTCGGATCGGATATTTCTTGACGACTCTTTTCTTATTGGTTTTTCTTTGTCTTCAGGGGCCAACGCCGACTTGAGGAAGGAGCTCGGCGAAGCGAAGGCCGCCCTTCATACCAAGGAGGCCGAGTGCGCCGCCTTGGTCCAGGAACGGGATCGCCTAGCCAAGAAGCTGGCCGACCAAGAGGAGAGCCACAAAGCGGCCCTGCAGGCGGCGCAGGAAAGCGAAGCCGCCTTGAAGGCGGAGTATGAGACCGAGGCGGCGAGCTGGTCTGAGACCCGGCGAGCCCTGGACGAAGGCTTCGGCCGGATCGAGGATTTGATCGATGGTAAGCCACCTTTCTCGGTCCTCCCCTGCCTCTTGCCGCCTAGGTTTTGGCTTATCTTGAGCTGTTGTTTGTTGTTTTTTGGTGCAGATTACTTCCCCGGCTACTCCGCCTTCGCCGCCCAAAGCATTGAGGCCCATCGCGAGGCGCGCCGTCAGGCGGGGGCCAACATTGCGCCAGATGCAAACCGGACACTTGAGGAGCAGCTCCTGGCTGTCCAGGCACGGTTGCAGCCGGCGCATCGGATGCTTCGCCGGCTCCAACGTGCCGGGGCGCAAGTGCTGGCTGCCCTCTGGCCCGGCAAGACGATCCCCCGCACCCCAAGCCGAACTGCCGACTGGCTGGAAGTCGCAGTTGGTCGCTTCGAGGCTTGGAAGGCGTCGGTGGCCTGCCTCGGAGCCGGGCGGGCGTTGGAGTTTGTTCGGGCTTGGTACACAGGGCTGAGCCTGGACCAGCTGCGCACTTGGCGGATGGAGGCCGACGCGGAGCTGGAAGAGGTGAGGCCGGCTATCGCCCAGCGAGCTTCGACGATCGCCGAGTGCACCGACATCAGCGTTTTCGCACCCGAAATCGATGATGACGGTGTTGCTCAGCCGAAGGAGTGGTTCGGGCGAACCCGGCGGTGGGCGAGGACTCGGCGGAGGAGATTGACTCCAGCAACGAAGGCGAGGATGACGAAGAAGACGGCGAAGACGTCGAGCCGGCTGGTGGGACAACCGGCCGACCTTAGGCCGACCGTGCCTCCAGCAACGAGGCGCGTGGAAGCGCGCCCTCTGCGGGAGGCGGCGACCAAGCCGAAGTTCGTCAGCCGGCCGCTCCTTCAGCCGGCATCACCGTCTCCGCCAACCAGTCTGGCTCGTCGGCCGCTCCGCCAGCTTGACCTGCCGTCTTTATCTTTCCTGCTTTGTTGTCTTTGAACAATCTTTGTTAAGTTTTCGCAGTTCCACTCACTGGGGGTGTATCCAAACTATGTTGAATGCTGGCCTCTCGGAGGTCTTTTTATGTAAATATTATTATGTGCATGTTTGGTTTCCATTCACGTATGCTTTTTTATCCTTAGGCCTTTTCCTTTGCCACCTTCCCTCTTTGGGGAGGCAAGTACTTGAGCTTTCTTGGATTAAAGTGAAGTGAATGGAAACCGGCCGGCCGGCTACTCTGGTAGCCAGTCGGCGGTGTAAGAAAAACCGGCTTTTGTTATATTAGTCCATTAGTCCCTAGCCGTTTTTCGTGTGGGCGCCCGTTCCTGCCTTTAACTCTTGCCAGCCGGACAGCCGGTTCTTCGAACTGCGACTTTTGGCAAGAGAAGGCTTGAGAGCCGGCACACTACTTGTCTGACTGCGGGTAGGACTTCTAATATAACTCCAGTCGGCCAGTCCCCGGGCCGACTAGTCGAACCCGGTGCCGGACGGAACAAGTAAATGAAATGACAAGGTCATAAGCATGATACTTTTCATTCATAAATAAGGGATGGCAGTCCCCGAGCCCTCCTCGGGGGGCCTATTGTCTTGTACTTAATACAAAAGTTAGTGTGATACATACTGCCTTTCAACTGTAAAACCTTCGAAGGAGGTTGGCTTTCCATGGCCGTTCCGACTCCTTGCCGGAGTCGTCTCTCTTGCATGCCTTCGGCTTATGTGCATCGATCAGGTAGTAGGAGTCGTTTCCTAGAGCTCTGCTGATGACGAAGGGGCCTTCCCAAGGGGCTGAGAGCTTGTGCTGGCCGGCTGTTCACTAGATCAGCCGGAGCACAAGATCACCCCCTTGGAAGGATCTTGGCCTGACCTTCCGGCTGTGGTAGCGGCGCAAACCCTGCTGGTAGATGGCGGACCGGCTGAGGGCTAACAGTCGGCTTTCTTCTAGCAGGTCTACGCCGTCTTCTCGTGCTTCCTTGGCCTCTGCTTCCGTGTACATGGTTACTCGAGGCGAGTGGAATTCGATGTCAGTTGGGATGACCGCCTCGGCACCATACACAAGGAAAAAAGGGGTGAAGCCGGTTGACTTGTTTGGTGTAGTGCGCAGACTCCAGAGGACAGCCGGCAGCTCATCGAGCCAACAGCCGGCTGAGCGCTCCAGAGGTACAACCAGTCGGGGCTTGATGCCGGAGAGGATGAGGCCGTTGGCTCGCTCGACCTGGCCGTTTGACTGCGGGTGGGCGACGGATGCTAAGTCCAGCCGGATACCTTGGGCTGCGCAGAAACGTGCCAAGGCTCCTTTGGCAAAATTCGTGCCATTGTCGGTGATGATGCCGTGTGGCACGCCGTACCGTGCTGTTATGTCTGCGATGAATGTCACAGCAGTCGGCCCATTCAGCTTCATGATCGGCTTTGCCTCAATCCACTTGGTGAATTTGTCCACGGCGATGAGCAAATGCGTCATGCCGCCGCGCGCCGTCTTGAATGGGCCCACCATGTCCAGTCCCCAAACGGCAAAGGGCCAAGTGAGGGGAATGGTCTTGAGTGCCGAGGCCGGCATGTGTTGCTTGGAGCTGAAGAGTTGGCACCCCTTGCAATGTTTAACTAATTCTTTGGCATCATCCAAAGTAGTTGGCCAGAAGAAACCATGGCGGAAGGCTTTGGCGACAAGTGATCTTGAGGCCGCATGGTGGCCGCATTCTCCTTGGTGAATGTCTCTGAGGATTGCAATGCCTTTCTCTTGCTCGACACACCGTTGGAGGACTCCAGTGGCACTGCGCTTGACGAGCTCTCTGTTGACGAATGTGTATGCTCTGGCTCGACGTTGGACTTGTCTTGCTTCTGTTTCGTTAGCCGGTAGGTCTTGGTTTACTAGGAAGTTGAGGATGGACTGAACCCATGATGGAGCCGCAACTTCTTCTACTGCCAATGTGGCTACTGCCACCAGGGTGGGCGGGCTAGGCGGTGAGGTGCTGGAGTCGGCCGCCGGCTGTTGTGCTGGTGCAGTCCCCGGGCCGGCTATCGCAGTCCCCGAGCCACGTGCGGCAGTCCCCGAGCCGGCTGCCGAAGTCCCCGAGCCGGCTGCCGAGGTCGCCGGGCCGGCTACGAGAGTCTTGGGGTCGCCTACTTGGTTCTTCGAGCCAGGCCCGGCCGCATCGGGGTCAGGCGGCACGAAGATGGAATCGGACTCTGGAGACGGCTTCATAGATGGCTTGAGGAGGCGTTGGAGAGCGACGCCGGTTGGAATTGCTTGCCGAGTGGAGCCTATTCGAGCCAGGGCATCGGCTGGCTCGTTGTCGGCTCGCGGTACGTGGAGGAACTCGCATCCTTCAAAGTATCCGCTGAGTTGTTGGACCAGGAAACGGTAGCTCTCCATATTCGCGTCCTTGGCATCCCAGTCGCCGGATGATTGTTGGACCACTAGGTCCGAGTCGCCATAGCATAGGATCCGGCGAATGCCAACCTCTTTGGCAAGCCGGAGCCCGTGTATGAGCGCCTCATACTCGGCCACATTGTTGGAGGCGGCAAAGTGGATCTGTAGCGTGTATCTGAGCTTGTCGCCTTTCGGAGAGGTAAGGACGACGCCAGCTCCCAAGCCGGTGCGCATCTTGGACCCGTCGAAGTGCATGCGCCAATGGGTGGAGTCGGGAGCCGGCGGCAGGTACTGGGTCTCGGCCTAGTCGACGAGGAAGTCGGCTAGTGCTTGGGACTTGATGGCAGTGCGGGGATGGTAGAAGATCATGTAGGGGGGCAGCTCGATGGCCCATTTCGCCACCCGGCCGGATGCATCCCGGCTGCCTATGATCTCGGCTAGCGGGGCAGTGCATACGACCGTGACGGGATGCTCTTGAAAGTAGGGCTTCAGCTTCTTGGCGGTGAAGTACACGCCGTAACACATCTTTTGGTAGTGCGGGTAGTTCTGCTTTGAGGCGGACAGCACCTCGCTCAAATAATACACCGGCCTCTGGACCGGCTGGGCTCGGCCTTCTTCTGGGCGCTGGACTACGATGACGGTGCTGACCACCTGGCTGGTTGCGGCTGGTTGCAGCATGGGCCCTTCCTCAGTCGGCGCCGCGAGGACAGGCGACGTGGCCAGCATCTTCTTCAGCTCGTGAAAAGCTTGGTCGGCCTGGTCGTTCCACTTGAAGTGAGTGCTTTTCTTCATGAGGCGGTAGAGGGGGAGAGCTTTCTCTCCGAGCCGGCTGATGAAGCGGTTCAAGGAGGCTAAGCACCCGGTGAACTTCTGAATGTCTCGAAGCTTGGTGGGGATCGCCATTCTCTCGATGGCCTTGATCTTCACCGGGTTGCATTCAATGCCGCGTTCGGAGACTAGGAAGCCTAGGAGCTGGCCGGCCGGCACTCCGAACACGCATTTCTCGGGGTTGAGCTTGATTTGGAACCGGCGTAAGTTCTCAAACGTTTCCTTGAGGTCTCCCAGCAAAGTGCCGCGCTTCTCCGTCTTCACCATGATGTCATCCACGTAAACGTGAGCGTTTCTGCCGAGCTGCTTGAGGAGGCACTTCTGCATGCAACGCTGAAAGGTGGCACCGGCATTTCTCAAGCCGAATGTCATAGTCAGGTAGCAGAAGGCTCCAAATGGTGTGATGAAGGCGGTCTTCAGGCGGTCGTCCGGATCCAGCTTTATCTGATGATATCCGGAGTAAGCATCCAAGAAACTCAACAGCTCGCATCCGACTGTGGAGTCTATCACTTGGTCAATCCTTGGCAGGGCAAAAGGATCTTTGGGGCAGGCCTTGTTGAGGCTCGTGTAGTCTATACACATGCGCCACTTGTTGTTCTTCTTTAGCACAAGGACCGGGTTGGCGAGCCACTCTGGAAAGAAAACTTCCATAATGAAGCCGGCTGCCAAAAGCCTGGCTATCTCCTCCCCTACAATCCTGCGTTTCTCCTCCGACAGTCGGCGAAGGGGTTGTCTGACTGGCTTTGCGTCTTCTCGAACGTGTAGTTTGTGCTCGGCGAATTTCCTCGGAACACCAGTCATGTCCTTGGGGGACCATGCAAAGATGTCCCGATTCTCACGGAGGAAATCGGCGAGCTCGCCTTCCTATTTGCTATTCAGGTTCGCCCCGATGACGGCAAACCTCTCTGGATGCTCGGGGTCAAGAGGTATCTTCTTCGTCTCCTTGGCCGGCTGGAAAGATCCTTGAGCGTCATGCTCCTTGGGGTCGGGGGACACGGCCAAGTGCTTGCCGGCTATGGCCACGACTCGGTCCAACATCTTCTTCTCTTTGGCAATTACAAGGGACTCGGCTAGCCGGCTGCTGGCTGCTGCGCACTCAGAGGACTTCTTGTAATCGCCGACTACGGTGATGACGCCTTTGGTGCTTGGTATCTTCATCTTGAGGTATGCATAGTGGGGAACTGCCATGAAATGGGCCAAGGCAGTTCGGCCAAGCAATGCATGGTAAGGGCTCTCCAGGTCCACCACTTCAAACCAAATCGCTTCCCGGCGGAAATGCTCCTTGTCCCCAAAAAGCACATCAATCTTGATCTTGCCAATGGGGGCGCAGGACAGGCCGGGTACGATGCCATGGAACACTGTCCGAGTAGGCACGAGTTGCTTCGTCTTGACATTTAGCTTTTCCAGGGTGTCACGGTACATGATGTTGATGCTGCTCCCGCCATCTATCAACACACGGGAGAAGCGGGCGGCACGTCTGTCCGTTGCAAGGGTGGCTTCCAGGACCAAAGCATAAGAGCCGGGAGACGGCATCACCTCCGGATGGTCGGCCCGGCTCCAGTTGATGGGCTTTTCTGACCAATGCATGTGTCCGGCGGGGTTGGCAGCGACCACGCTAACTTCCTGGCGCTCTTGGCGTTTGCTGCGCCGGTCTTCAGGCTGGCTTGTAAAGACGATGTAGGTTGCTTGCTCGTCGGGGAACTCGTCATGCACGGCTCCGACTGTGGGCCGAGTGGCCGGAGGCGGCGGAGGCGGAGGCGGCGGGCCGGCAGGCGGAGGCGGCACGAGCCCCTCGCCCTTAGAGATTCGGGTGAGCCAATGGCACTTCCGGGTCGTGTGGTTGGACGGCTTCGCGCCGCTGTGGAACTTGCAAGGGGCGTCGAGAGTTTGCTCGTAGGAGAAGGCGGGCTGCCAGGCCGGCCTGCCACCCTTGGACTTCTTGGGCGCCGGTCGCTCTTCCGGCGGCGCATCTTCGACTGTCGCCACCTGCCGACTGGCGGGAGGCGGCGCGGGGCCCTTGCGCTTGTGGTCGTTCGAGTGGGGGAGTCGGTCGGAATCCCCAGCCGGCGTCTTGGGCGCCGGGTTGGGTACCTTTCCGGACGCGTCTACCCAAAGCTCGGTCTTCATCGAGGAGTCGGCGGTGGCGTACTTGTCCGCTATGTCCAGAAGCTCATCGAGGGTAGCCGGCTCGTCGCAGAGGAGCTTGTGCTTGAGGAGGGTGCCTTCTCGGCATCCGGCTGTGAAGTATTCTATGGCTTGCACCTCGTGCACCCCTTCACAGGAGTTGCGGAGCTTGGCCCAACGCGTGAGGTAATCGCGAGTGGACTCGGCGGGGCCTTGTACGCACAAGGAGAGCTGTCTGGCTTGGGAGCCCGCTTGTAGGTGCTGGTGAAGTTGCGCATGAAGGCTTCTGTGAAATCTAGCCAGCTGTTGATGCTGCGCGGCTTGAGGCTGTTGAGCCAGGTCCGCGCCGTGCCTTGCAGCATGAGGGGCACGTACTTCACGGTGACGCGCCGGTTGCCGTTGGCTATGCTAACCGCCGTGGAGTAGTCGATCAACCAATCTTCCGGCTTCACGGAGCCGTTGTACTTGGGCATGTCTCTTGGGAGCGAGAACCCTTTGGGAAAGGGCTCGTCGCGGATGCGGGGGCCGAAACAAGGCGGGCCGACATCGTCTTCTTCTTCCAACGCCAGGGATCGCGCCAGGCGGTCGATCCGATGGCGGGCGTCGTTCTCGCCGATTCCTTCGCGGCGGCCTAGCCGGCCGCTGAGAGTCGGGTGCGCCACTGGCGGCGGGGCGGGATATCTCTCTCCACGGGGCGGAGGCGGAGGCGGGTCGCCCCGCCATTCCATGGCTCGGGGATGACCGTCCGCGTCTCGCTCGATGGAGATCCGGGTCCGGCTGCGGCTGGCAGCCGGCTCCTTCCCGCGTCGCGCGCGGGTGTTGCTCGTAGTCGGCGTCCGGGACGTCGCGCCGAGAACTTCCACGCGGGTGTCGGCTTCGTGTCGCTGCGCAGCTGCGTCAATCAATTGCTGGATGCGCCGGGTCATGTGGGGGAGGTCTTCGGCCTCCAGGCCGTCCAGCTCGTCTACGGCCGCCTGGGCGGCACGCAAGTTCTCGAGCGGAGTGGCATAGACCGGGCGGTCGACTCCCAGCGTGTCAGCGATGACGGCGCCGCGTTGCTTGACAAGGCCGGCCCGGCTTGGCCCGCCTGGGGCAGGCGTGCCGAAGGCGGCGCGGTCAGCTTCGCGCTGGTAGGCCTCAGTGAGGCGTCTTACGGAAGCCAGCCTCTGGCCCTCTGCGAGGAGGGCGAGGCGGCGTGCCTCCAGTGCTTCATCGTCGGCATCAGCCGGGAGGGGAGCGGACAAGTCATGGGCCGCCGTGTGCGAGGCGTCGCGGGCGCTCTCGTCGGCCGGGCCGCCGTGGCCGACAACCATCACTTCGGTGGTGACAGCATCGCAGCCGTCGGCTCGAGGAAGCGGGTCGTTGTAGATCGTGACGTTGGTGGGGAAGGTGTCGTAGGAGGCCGTGTCGGAGTCGATAGGCATCGGGTCGGTGGAGCCAACCGACTCCAGGTCCGCAGCGGGCTCGCTGGAGACATGGAGCTGGCCGAGAAGGTTGGCGAGGTGGTCGGTGCCCGCATCGGAGGCGAGCTCGTCGGAGATGAGAGTTTCGTCGAGGAGATCGGCGAGGCCGCTTGCCGCGCAGATGCTGGTGACGCCTTGCAGCGCGTCGTGGCAAGCGCCATCGGGCGTGCCGGGCTGGCTACGCTCGCGGGGGAGGAATAAGGTTCCCGTCCAGAACAGGTCTCCGGACGACGGTGCACCTGGCCCCACGGTGGGCGCCAAATGTCGGGTGGTAGGTGCGACATATGCCAACGGGTGGCTTATCATTGTGGGAGCCAGTAAGACATCGCCGGTGCCTGGAAACGGGATAAGGCGAAGACATGCACGCCGGCGGATCTTACCCAGCTTCGGGGTTCTCCGTGGAGGTAACACCCCTACTGCTGCTCTGCGAGGTCTCCGCATGTACACTAGATGAAATAAGTAGCTACACAACGCTCCTTGAGCTGTTTTGGGGGGAGGGGGAAGAAAGGCACGGCTAGCCTGCTTCTTCTCCTTGTGTGGTGTCTAGGACTAGCACCGGGGTCGAACCCTTTGCATGGGTGCTCCGGGGGGTTCATATAGGCCTACCCCCCGGGGGTACAATGGTAATCCGACTAGGCGCGGGGCCCAGCCGTCTGTGACTGCGCTCGCCGGCTTCTGCGCCGGCTGCTGGGGCCCGCCGAGTGGTGGGTCCCGCCGGCTGCCGGCCCCTTGGTCGACAGGCAGGCCCCACTGTCCAGGGCCTGGTCGGCGGCTGGTTACTGTGGCTCCATCTTGTTGACGTGAGCTTCATCATGGTAAGCTCGGCTACAGTACTGCCGCCTGTCAGGCGATCGCTGTAGCCTTACCGCGTCTTATCTCCTTAATGGGGCGTCCTCTTCGAGGAAGGCGGCAAGCCGGCTGCGGGGAGCCGGCTCTGTCTTGGGCCGACTAGTTGGAGGCGTGGCCGCCTTCGGGCGTCTCTCTGCTCAAAGGGGCCCACCGTCCATGGGCCACGCTGGCGGCCCGTCGTGGGTGATGCCAGGGTCAACATGGCAACAGTGCCGCGCCGGACGGGTCGTGCCTAGCCCGTACGGCACACTGTGCCAGGCGTGCTCCGGGATTCGGGGGTGGCAGGCTTTACTGTAGCCACGCACCGTCGCACCGCCGTTAGGTGGGTGCAAACTTTTGTAGGTACGGTCTTGACCGCTTTATGGGGAGCCGGCTTCTTGGAGTCGGCCTTCTCATGAGGGCTAAAGTTGGACTGCCTTCCGAAAGCCGGCCTGGGTTGCAGCTAGCAAGGGGAAGGCGGCCCCATGTCTTGGATTCTTGAGAGCCGGGCAGGCTCGTAACTTTTTCAGAAGGGCCAGGGGAAGCCGGCTAGGCTACCCATGGCTATTTACTCCGACAGTCCAGCAGCGTGGCGTAGCCATCGCCGACCTGTTCGGGGAAAGCCGCCCTGTGTATGCAACACCAGCGGAGAACATCCGAGCCGCCCAGGCGGCGGCGGACGAGTTGGACAATTTCGAGGGCGAAGAACGCCGCCTGATGATAGAGCGAGTCCGGCGGCTCCTCGAGGCGGCTGCCGCGCAGAACGAGGCCGGCTGCCGCACGGAGGCGCCACAGCGGCAAAACGACGACCTTCGTCGAGATCAAGGCACGACGTCTCGGACGCCGACTGGCGGCGCCCGAGGAAGAAGAGACAAGGATCCGGCTGTCAGCCACAGTCGGACTCACATTACCAAGAGCGCGACCGAGACGGCCGCCCGAGAGCAGTGGAACGACGGGACGACTGTCCGCCTCCTCCTCCTAGCTAGGAGAGGCGAGTCTCCCCGCCCCTTGTTGACCATCCGACTCTCGGCGACCACCTTGGCCGCCGAGAGGGAGTCGGAGAAAATGACGCCCGCCACCGGATCGACCGGCTTCACCGATCCCTGGCGCTGGAAGAAGAAGATGAGTTGGGTCAGCCTTGTTTCGGGCCCCGCATTCAAGACGAGCCCTTTCCCAAAGGGTTCACGCTCCCAAGAGACATGCCCAAATATACCGGCTCCGTGAAGACGGAAGACTGGCTAGTCGACTATTCCACGGCTGTCAGCATAGCGAACGACAACAAGCGTGTCGCCGTAAAGTACGTTCCGTTCATGCTCCAGGGCACGGCTCGGACATGGCTGAACAGCCTGAAGCCCCGCAACATCAACAGCTGGGTCGACTTCACCGAAGCATTCGTCTGCAACTTCACCAGCATGTACAAGCATCCTCCCAAGCCTCGTCAGCTCTCCTTGTGCATGCAAGGTCCCGACGAGTCGACTCGCGACTACCTCACGCGTTGGGCCGAGCTTCGGAACTCCTGCGAGGGCGTGCACAAGGTGCAGGCTATCGAGTACTTCACCGCCGGGTGCAGAGAAGGCACCCTCCTCAAGCACAAGCTCCTCTGCGACGAGCCAGAAACCCTCGACGAGCTGCTGATCATAGCGGACAAGTACGCCACGGCCGACTCCTCCATGAAGGCGGAGATTCAAGTCAGCGCAACTGGCAAAGTGGCCCCTCAAGCTCCAAGAACTCCGGCGGGAGACACCAGTCGGCGAGAACAGCAGAGCGACCACAAGCGCAAGGCCCCGCAGCCGGCTTCCAGCAGCCGGCAGGTTGCAACAGTTGAAGCCCAACAGCCGGATGGGCAGCCCCCGCCCAAGCGACAGAAAGGTGGCAAGCCCAATTGGTTGCCGGCCTTCTCCTACGAGCTGACTCTGGATGGACCTTGCAAGTTCCATAGCGGCGCGAAGCCGTCGAATCACACCACCCAGAAGTGCCACTGGCTCACCAGGATCGCCAAGGGAGACAACCTCCTGCCTCCCCCGCCTGCTGCGCAGCCACCTCCACCTCCGCCCCAGCAGCCGGCTGTCAGAACAGTCAGCGCAGTACAAGATGAATACCCCGAAGAACACGAAGCCTACGTGGTGTTTACCAGTATGGCTAACGATCGACGCAGCAGGCGGCTGCAGCGACAAGAGGTGAATGCTGTAGCATCAGAGACGCCAGAGTTCATGCACTGGTCCGAGAGGCCAATTAGCTGGAGCAGGGCTGACCACCCAGAGGTGATGCCAAGTCCGGGCTCCTATGCCTTGGTCTTGGATGCTACCTTTGCTACGGATATACGAGCCGCGCGTTTCTCGCGAGTTCTAATAGACGGAGGCAGCAACATCAACATCCTATACAAAGACACCATGGAGAAGTTAGGAATCAAGAAAAGACAGCTTCAGAACAGCCGGACTGTGTTCCACGGCATTGTTCCTGGGCTTTCCTGCTCACCAATCGGCAAGATCCTGATGGACGTCCTCTTTGGAGACAAAGATCACTTCCGCCGAGAGTCAGTTTGGTTTTAGGTGGTGGACCTTGAGAGCCCATACCATGCGCTACTCGGCCGACCCGCCTTGGCCAAGTTCATGGCGGTCCCCCACTACGCCTACGTCAAAATAAAGATGCCCAGTTCCAGGGGAATTCTGACTGTAGCCGGCGACTACCGGAAGTCGTCTGCTTGTGCGGTTGAGAGCAGTCGGCTAGCCGAGTCCCTGGTGATCGCAGCCGAGAAGCGGCTCCTGGAGCGGGTTGTGGCGATGGCCGGCAAGCAGCCAGAGGTGTCGCCCAACCCAAGGGAGTCGGAGGTTGAGGGTTCGTTCAAGCCGGCCAAAGAGACAAAGAAGATACCCTTGGATCCGGAGCACCCGGAGAGGTACGCTGTCGTAGGCGCAAACCTCGACAGCAAATAGGAAGGCAAACTCGTCGATTTCCTCCATGAGAATCGGGACATCTTCGCATGGTCCCCCAAAGACATGCCAGGTGTACCGACGAAATTCGCTGAGCACAAGTTACATGTCCGATCTGATGCAAAGCCGGTCAGGCAGCCCCTGCGCTGCCTATCAGAAGAGAAGAGAAGAGTTGCCGGAGAAGAGATAGCCCGACTCCTAGCAGCCGGCTTCATTATGGAAGTGTTCTTTCCAGAGTGGCTAGCAAATCCGGTCCTGGTACTAAAGAAGAACAAGCAGTGGCGAATGTGTATTGACTACACGAGCCTCAACAAAGCCTGCCCCAAGGACCCGTTTGCTCTACCAAGAATTGATCAAGTGATAGACTCCACCGCCGGATGTGAGTTGTTGAGTTTTTTGGATGCATACTCAGGATATCACCAGATCAATATGAACCCGGCTGACAGACTGAAGACCGCCTTCATCACGCCGTTTGGAGCCTTCTGCTACCTCACTATGACGTTCGGCTTGAGGAATGCCGGCGCCACCTTTCAGCGTTGCATGCAGAAGTGCCTCCTCAAGCAGCTCGGTAGGAACGCCCACGTCTACGTGGACGACGTGGTGGTGAAGACGGAAAAGCGTGTAACACTGCTGGAGGACCTCAAGGAGACCTTTGAGAACCTGCGCCGATTCCAGATCAAGCTCAACCCCGAGAAGTGTGTCTTCGGAGTACCAGCCGGCCAGCTCCTTGGCTTCCTGGTCTCTAAACGCGACATAGAATGCAACCCTGTAAAGATCAAGGCCATTGAGAGAATGGAGGTACCTAGCCGACTGCTGGATGTGCAAAAGTTCACCGGCTGCTTGGCGTCCATCAGCCGATTCATCAGTCGGCTGGGCGAGAAAGCTCTCCTCTTATACCAACTCATGAAGAAGACCACTTTTTTAGAGTGGAACCACAAGGCGGACGAAGCTTTTCTCCAGTTGAAAAAGATGCTGACTACTCCACCCGTTTTGGCGGCTCCGACTCCTAAGGAACCTATGCTCCTGTACATCGCCGCCACTAGCCGGGTAGTCAGCACGGTCATTGTAGTGGAACGCAAGGAGGAAGGCAAGGCGCTACCTGTCCAGAGACCAGTATATTACCTGAGCAAAGTACTGTCGACCTCCAAGCAGAACTACCCCCACTACCAGAAGATGTGCTATGGCATACACTTTACCGCCAAGAAATTGAAGCCTTACTTTCAAGAGCATCCAATCATTGTGGTCTGCACGACCCCACTTGCCGAGATCATCGGAAGCCGAGATGCTTCTGGCCGAGTGGCCAAGTGGGCCATAGAGCTGTCTCCTTACACCATCCACTACCAGCCCCGCACCGCCATCAAGTCACAAGCGTTGGCCGACTTTCTCGTCGACTGGGCGGAGACCCAGTACCTGCCTCCAGTGCCCGACTCCACCCATTGGCGGATGCATTTCAACGGCTCCAAGATGCGCACCGGCTTGGGAGCCGGCGTCGTCCTCTCTTCCCCTAAAGGCGACAAGCTCAAATACACACTGGAAATCCATTTTGCCGCCTCCAACAATATCGCCGAGTACGAGGCGCTCATTCACGGGCTCCGGCTTGCCAAAGAACTTGGCATTCGCCGGATCCTGTGTTATGGCGACTCGGACTTAGTGGTCCAATAGTCATCTGGCGACTGGGACGCCAAAGATGTGAACATGGCGAGTTACCGTTTCCTTGTGCAGCAACTCGGCGGGTATTTCGAGGGGTGCGAGTTCCTCCATGTGCCAAGAAACAACAACGACCAAGCAGACGCCTTGGCACGAATCGGCTCTACCCGCCAAGCAATACCATCCGGCATCGCCCTTCAACGCCTCCTCAAGCCGTTTGTCAAGCCTTCACCAGAATCAGACTCCATCTTTGTGTCGGCTCCTCCTGAAGAAGTCGGATCCGACTCCAAAGCCCCGGCACACGGTACGGGGATTTTGGCAGATGGCTTCAAAGCCGGCACAGTCAAGGCCGGCCCAGGGATCGCAGTACCCGGCCCGGGGACTGCGGCGGCGGACTTGAAGACTCCAGAACTCGGCCCAAGAACAGCGCCAGTTGGCCTGGGGACTTCATTAACCCAGCAAGCGGTTGTTGACTCCAACCCACCGCCTCCCAGCCCAACCGCCCTCATCCAAGTCGTAGTTCTGGTAGTCGAAGAAATAGCAGCACCCTCATGGGCCCAGCCTATCCTCAAATTCCTGGTGAGCAAAGAGCTGCCGACTGATGAGACCTCAGCTCGGCAAGTACAACGCCGAGCGGCAGCCTACACCATAATCAACAGAGAGCTGGTCAGGCGCAGCGTCACTGGTGTCTACCAGCGCTGCGTAGAGCCAGAGCAAGGCCAAGCAATTCTCAAAGACATCCATCAAGGCGAGTGCGGCCACCATGCGGCTTCAAGAGCACTCGTCGCCAAAGCCTTTCGACACGGTTTCTTCTGGCTGACTGCCTTAGAAGAGGCCAAGGAATTGGTCCAAAAATGCAAAGGGTGCCAGAAGTTCAACTCCAAGCCGCACCAGCCGGCTTCTGCACTCAAGACCATCCCCATTGCCTGGCCTTTCGTAGTTTGGGGTCTAGACATGGTGGGACCATTCAAGATAGCACGAGGTGGCTTAACTCACTTACAGCACGAGGATATGCTCATCAAGGGTTCGGGGGGCGTCGGCGGCGATCTCTGCACCTTCCGCCCTCCGACCTTCACGGTCAGCCTCGATGGCTTGGATGGCGGCCTGCGAGTGCCCAGGGAAGAAGTCTGCCAAAACGGAAGAAACGAAGAAGCAAGTGAAAAACCAGGAGTTGGCACGACTTATAATCGGCAGCTCGAAGAAAGAAAGTAAAGAAACTCACCATCAACGATGTCTTCAATCTCATGGAAGCCGGAGTCCAGCATCGCCTCCTTGTTAGTCCAGGAGGAGCGCTCACTCGCGAACTCGGCCAGGAGGGCGGTTTCCGCCTCCTTCTGCGTCTTCGCAAGCAGCCCCCTCTGCTCTGCCAATTGAGTGGCCAGCAGATCGCACTCTGTGGCGAGCTTGCTGCACTCCTCCCCCTTGGCGCGCAACGCGGAGTTGGCATCGCTCAGCTGCTGTTGAAGAACAGCATTGGCTTCTGAAGAAAAGGAAGAAAGACGGAGTTAAGTCATCAATAAAGAAGGTCGCCGGGGAGATCCGGCCTGACTGCTCAGCAGTCGGCCCGAATCTCGGGGACTACAGCCCGCGGGTGCGCAAGCGCGCCCCCGCAAAGAGGAAAAAGGACTTACTCCGGCTCTCCGACAAGTCAGCGGTCCGCTTGCCCAGCTCTTCAACGTTACGGTTGAAGGCAGTAACGCGGAGGTTGTGGTAGTCCTGCGACAAGTGTTTCAGACAAAAGTTAGTACCCGGAGCTCACCAATTGGAGTTCCGAGCCGCCTGCTCAGTAGCCGGCCCGAAACTCGGGGACTACACCCAGTGGGTGCGCTGGCGCCCCCCCCCCCACAGAGAGGAACAAGAAAACAAGGACCAAAGAAAAATCATACCCGGACGGCTTCCCGCGATGCCAGGTACGCCTTGGTGCAGTTCTGGAGGGCGTCGCCCTCAGCTCAAAGCTTCGCCTGGACGTCCAGAAGCGCCTGGTTCAGCGGCCCTGTGCCACCTCCTCGCACCCACCCAATGGGCGCGGCACTCGTCGCTTCGGCGTCTGGGATCGCCGAGCTGGCGGTGCCGGTCTCCAGGGGGCGGGGTGCCTAAGTCGCCTTCTCCAGACGGCGGCGCGTTGGCGAGCCGACTTGGAGGAGTAACCTCGCCACAGCCTCGTCTTCGGTCGGCGGCACCAGAGGGTCCGCTGGCTGTTTGCCCTGCGCACTCCCAGACGACGGCGGAGGCGGCGGCAGAACGATCACGTCCGGCGTAGAGGAGTCGCCGCCTTCCTTCTCCATGATGGGGTTCTCGCAGCCGGCTTCCCCAGTCTGCCCCGTGAACTCTGGAGGCGGCGGCGCAGAGTTCAGCGGGGTAACAAGCACCGCCGATTGGCGGCGCGCGGCCTCCTTAGCCTGCCGCTTCGCAGCGACGGCGGCTTTAGCCTCTGCCAGTTTCTTCTTGGCGGAGGCCTCCGCCTTATCGGCCTCCACCTTCTCCAGGCGGGCGGCCTCTTCCTCGTTGCGCTTCTCCTGCGCTTTCCGCTCCGTCGCCTCCCGGAGGTCAGCAGCGGGGTCAATCCGCCGAATGGTGGTGGACGTCTCCGCTGACCCCATGACGGAGGCAGCGGCAACCCTCTCAAGAGTGAGGGGAGCCCTGAAGCAAGGGAAGCAAGTAAAAGACTCAGACAAAGCCACAAATAAAGAATAAAGCGTGGAGACGGAATACTCACGTGGAGACCAGTGGCGGCTTCTTCACTTCCTTATGGAAGCGGATGGCCTTCGCAGCCGCCTCGTCCCGCCGGGTCGCCGCAGCCGAACCCTTGGGCTTCTTCCGCCGACTGCCGAAAAAGGTCGGCACGGCCCTAAGCTTCTTCCCGCCGCCTGGAGCACCCGGCGCGGCAGAAGAGCCTGTGCCAGGCTGGCTAGCTCCTAGCCGTTGGCGGGGAGCGACTTCTCCCTCGGCCTCGTCGTCAGGCCAGTCGGCAAAAGTGGCTGAAGGCCTGGAGCCGCCTGCTGCTCCTCCTCCTCCCTCCGCATCGTCTTCCAAAGCTGCCGCTCCTAGATCGGGGTCGTCGACGTCGCTCTTTGCCCGGTAGGCAAGGAACTCGCGGGCCGGCCCCGAGGTGCCGGCTGGTGGATGGAGGAGGGGATTCTGACCAAGGCCGACTGGCCAAGTCGCACAAAACAGACTCGGCAAGAAAGAAGACAATCCAAAGAAAGAAAAGGCAACTCACTACGGGCGGGGGGTTGGCGCGGGAGTACGGCTCCTTGACGAACCGCCAATCCTCTAGGAGCTTGCTGTCCGAGAGGTAGTTCACCATGTAGGCCACCTCCTCGTGAGGCATGTCCTTGGTGCACATCCGACTCGGGTCACGGTGCCCGCTCATTTGGCCTATCATGTGGGGGCGACCTTGGAGCGGGAGAACTCGGCGCGCCACGAAGGCGGCCAGCAGGTCTGGACCAGTCAAGCCCTCCGACTGCGTCAGCACTCGGAGTCGCGTGACGGCGCCGGTCCCGCAGGCGTCAGCGACTTGGCCCGGTACGACCAGTTGGGCAGTCTCCCAGCCGGCGGGCCGGCTTCGAAAGCCGGCAGGTTCACCCAGTCGCCCCTCGCGGAGACTCTCCTGACGTAGAAGTACGAGCGCTGCCACATCTTCACCGACTTTATCAGCGAGATGGCGGGGAAGGGGTTGTCGGCCCCCGACTTGGAGAAGAAGAGCTCCCCCGCATTGAGCCGGCACACCTGCAGCCTGGGTGCCGAGCTTGGAGAAGAAGAACTCCCCCCAGAGCTCGAGGGTGGGGAGGACTCCAAGGAAGCCTTCGCACAAGGCCACGAAGGCGGACAGCAGCACCACCGTGTTGGGCGTGAGGTGGTGCGGCTGGAGGCCGTAGAACTCCAGAAAAGAGCAGAAGAAGCTGCTCGCCGGCAGCCCCAACCCGCGCAGGCAGTGCGAGCGGAAGACGACCCGCTCGCCCTCCTGCGGCGCGGGGGAAATATCCCCCCTCGGCGCAAGACGCACCCGCACGTAATCTTCGCCGGGGAGCCGACGAGTCTTGCGGAGGAACTCGATGTGGTCATCGTGAACTTCAGAGCCGTCCTAGGTGCCGGAGTGCACCGGGGGAGGCGCGGCGGCAGAAGAAGAGCTCATCGCGAGCTGATTGCCGCGGCATTCATCGAAGCTTGGGCGCACGGCGGAGCGAAGAAGAAGAAGAAGGAGAAGAGCAAGGAGTAGTGAGAAGGAGGGGCGCGCGTGCTCTGCCGCGCCCCCCTCTTTCTCCTACTTATAGCCTCATGGGCTGCGAAGCCAAGGGGGCGGTCGTGGGATTTACTGCGCCCACGACCCCACGACCCCCACATTTCCACGAAAAAGTTACTGCGCGCAGTAACTCCACGGGAATCCCAACCATCCGCCTGGGCCACAGCGGATCCGCTCGGACGCAGAGGCGCGGTAGTGGCGGGCCCCGCCTACGGGCCTGTCTCATCACGCGTGTAGGCTGGCAGAATGGCCCGGCCACGTGTTATCACATGATAGGCCTGGAACGGGCGGCAGCCTGGAGGCTTAGCCAGCACGCTACTTTGATCCCGCCACAACGTTCGAAATATTGTGCAAGTCAGAGTTGGGCGAGTCCGACTCCTTCTAGCCGGCCTGGCAGAAGTCGGCCAAGAACCATGTGTCGAGCACCCGGAAAAGAGAAACTGTTGAGGCTTCTTGGCCGATCGGCCGCGGCGCCTCACCAGCTTCGGGGACTACTGTCGGAGTAATGGGCCACGGGTAGGCCAACCCGAGCCCCAGAACCTTTCAAGACATCAGGGCAGGCTGCGCCCCTCAAGACTCCAGGACGAAGAGCCACCTTCCGAGAAGTCGGCGGCAAGACGGCCGACTGCCCACTCGCGGCCGAGTCCCGGGGATGACTTCAGGGTAAGCCGACTCTTGACTGGCAACTTCCAGAGAAGCCGGCCTGGGGAGTCGGCCCACGACTCCAGCAAAACCCCATGTCCTCATCAAGAGGGACAGGACAGGGGAGTGGCTACAGTGAAGACTGCTCCCACCCCTTTCCCGAGGCAGGCATGGCTATAGTACGCCGTACTCGCGGAGATCTCCGTGCGGCGTGGCACTGTTGCCATGCCAGCCCTGCCATCAGCACCGGTGGACCGAATCCTGCGCCCACGATGGCTTGTCTGTACGGCCTTAGGGCAGCGGGTCCCACCAGCCAGCGAGACCCTAGAAGACGGCAAGTGCGCCACTAGTCGGACTCGTTGGGAGTCGGCCCCTGGGAGTCGGCCAGCTCCCCCCCGGGGCCCACGCGCCATTAACCAGATGTGATGGAGAGTGGCAATAGTGATTGCCCGCCAGGCGGCGGGGCTGTTGCCACAACTCCATGACGAAGCCTACATCATTAGAAGCACGGCTACAGTAATGAGCAGCCGGCAAGACCCGCCCGCGGTGGACGCGGCCTGTCGGCTCCGTACCTGGCCAGTCGACGGAGAAGACGGAGGCCAGAGGCACTGATGGCTGGGCCTGTGTCCAGCCGGATTACCATTGTACCCCTGGGGGGTAGGCCTATATAAACCCCCCAGGGCACCCATGCAAAGGGTTGGAATCCATTAGCCCTAGACCAGATCATATAGGAGGGAGAGAGCTAGCCTTGCCCTCTCCTACCTCTAGGAAACAGCTCAAGGAGCAATCGTGTAAACACTTTGCCATAGTGATCATGCGGAGACCCCGCAGAGCAGCAGTAGGGGTGTTATCTCCCCGGAGAGCCCTGAAGCTGGGTAAGATTCGCCAGCGTGCATGTCTACGCCTCATCCCGTTTCCAGGCACCGGCGACGTTCTACTCGCCCCCACCATGATAAGCCATCCTTTGGCATATGTCGCACCCAACCCCCGACAAACTCTCTTGAAGCTATAGTGGAAGAGAATGTTGAAGTTCATGGAGTTGAAGTTATATCTGTTTTTAGTGAAGATTACATAAATGGTGATCCTGGACTTCGCATTCCACTTGATAGATTTGCCCCCAACATTAGAGATGATGTTAGATTTTCTTATATACAAATGGGTGCAACTCGACCAACTAGTTGCACTTTCCCCCCAAATAAAGATGGAAGATGCTTCCGGCCACAATGGTATAAGGACTTTGATTGTTTGGAATATAGTGTAACAAAGCATAAGGCCTACTGCTTCTATTGTTATCTTTTTAAGCATGACCGAATGGATGATAAATTTGGGCATGATGTTTTCTCCAAATTGGGTTTTGACTGTTGGAAAAATGCGGTTGCAGCATTCCGTAAACATGTTGGTCGAACATGTAGCATCCACAATATTTCAAAAACAGCATGTGATGATTTTAAAAATCAAAGGGCAAGTGTGAAAAGTAAAGTTACAACTTACAGCAAAGGTTCACTAGTCAAGTATGAAACTCGTGTGGATACATCTTTGGGCATTGTAAGTTATCTAGCATTGCAAGGTGAACCGTTTCTTGGGCATGATGAATCCAGTACTTGTTTGAACAAGGGGAACTTTTTAGAGTTACTTGATTGGGTGAAAGAAAGAATTCCAGAAGTGAAGGTTGCATTTGATGAGCAATGCCCTAAGAATGCCAAAATGACTTCTGGAAAAATTCAAAAAATCCTCTTCTCATTGTGCACAAGCGGTCACCAAAGCAATCAAAGAAGAGATGGGTGATTGTCTTTTCTCTGTTCTTATTGAAGAGTGTCATGATATATCGGTGAAAGAACAAATGGCCGTGGTAATCAGGTACGTGTTTAAGTTTTTTAAATGTCTATGTGCTTTTTGATCATTTTGTTCCATGTAGAGTGGTCAACTAATTATATGACTTTTTGTAGGTATTTGAGCAAACAAGGAGAGACTATTGAACGCTTTTTAGCTATTAAGCATGTTCCGCACACAACATCTGCTTCTTTAAAGAAGGCATTGTTGGAGGCTTTTTCTAAAAATGGTCTAGTTGTTGCACGACTACGGGGGCAAGGGTATGACGGGGCATCTAATATGAGAGGAGAATCCAATGGCCTTCAGAAGTTAATTCGAGATGAGAACCCATATGCTTTCTATATCCATTGCTTTGCCCATCAACTGTTGTTGGTAGTTGTTGCAGTTTCGAGATGCTGCAAGGGTGTTGAGGATTTTTTTGAATATGTGACCATGATTGCTAATCTCAGTACTTCATCTTGCAAGAGGAAGGATAAATTGCTTGACAAGCAAAAAGAGGTTCTTTTGGATAAGACTAAGAGTGGTGAGATGCCGACGGGAAGAGGGAAAATCAAGAAACATCCTTGGTCAGACCTGGAGATACAAGATGGGGCTCTCATCACACAACCTTATCTCGCATTGAATCAATGTGGGATGCAGTCATAGAGGTTTTGGGCATTGTTGAGGATGATGTGCGTGTTCCATGTAGGGCTGGAGGTTTGGTTCATCAAATGGAGACTTTTAGCTTTGTGTTCATCCTGAAGATGATGCTAAAAATCCTTCGCATGACAAATGATTTGTCTCTTCTATTGCAAAACAAGGATCAAAATGTTGTTCGGGTATGTGATGGAACATGTTATATGTATCTAGTCTGCTTGATATGTTTTGTTCATGTAAACATACATGCATCTAAAATTGTAATTGTCTCATTTCAGGCAATGTCAACGGTTACGGATGTGAGAACACGTTTGATCAACTGGAGAAATAATGGTTGGGAGCCACTCTTGGAAGATGTCAAAGCCTTTTGCACCAAAAACGACATTCCCATACCAAATATGGATGACATCTTTACAAAGTGGGGGAAATCAAGAAAAGGTGGACGAAACAATGTCATGGCTGACCATTTTTCCCGTGTGGACACCTTCTATGCTGCCATAGACTCCATCACCATAGAGTTTGATCATCGTTTTAATGAGCTATCTTCAGAGCTGCTCCAGAACTTCTCTTGTCTTGACCCTAGAAACTCCTTTTCTAGGTTCAATGTGAATAAGCTTGCTAGACTCATAGAGATTTATCATGAGGATTTCTCAGATTATGAACGTGAACATATAGTTGATAACCTAGAGCTATTCATTATCCATATGAGAAGAATTGAAGACTTTAGAGCTTGTCATGATATTGCAAGTCTAGAAAAAAAGAAGGTTGAACTTGAAAGGCATGTCATGTTTCCTGCTGTTTATCGCCTCATTGAGTTGGCATTGCTACTACCGGTAGCGATGGCAACAGTTGAAAGAGCCTTCTCATCAATGAAAATCATCAAGACTGAGGTTGCACAGCAAGATGTGTGATGGCTGGCTAAATGACTTGATGGTGTGTTACATTGAGCGAGAGATCTTCAAAAGTATTGATCTCAATAAAATTAAGGAAGATTTTCAGAAGGAGGGTAGGGCACTGCCATTGCCTGGGTCTTCTACATGCCACTAAATGCTTCATTATTGGTATGTTTTAGGTTGTTTTTCTATTGAAACATGTCTACAATTTTGATGTATTTGGTTATTCGTTTGTAGTGTGCACTGTTAGTGTGTATTGACTCCTTTGATTTGCATAAAGAAAAATCTTAGTGAGACTTCGCCCCACCTTAATTTGTTTTCGTGGTCTGCCTCTGGTCCTAACCCTAAACTCCAACTCGGCCCTACCGATACTTTCTATCCGGAACCACTGAGTTCATCTTGACATAGCCACTGCCAGAAACCCTAACAGTTCGGTCACACCGATACAGATCTCGCTCCCACCAAGATGGCCTTGCCAATGCTCCGTGACTTGTTGCATTCACTTCGGTCTCACCGAGTTGTTGCGATCGGTCCCACCGAGCTGGCTTGACATATTATCTGTTGCCCGTTGCACTCACTTCAGTCCCACCGAGATGATGCAGTCAGTGCCATCGATATGAAGTTTGCCCTTAGCCCTAGCACATCCGTCCCACTAAGTTGTTCCAGTCGGTCCCACCGAGATTCCTAAGGTTCATATTTTTGAACAAATCTGTGTCACTGAGTTTCCTAATTGGTCCCATCGAGATGAGTCAAAAGTGTGTAACGGTTGAATTTTGTGTGGAGGCTATATATACCCCTCCACCCCTTCTACCTCATTGAGGAGAGCCATCAAAACTTGCCTACACTTCCACCATTCATTTTCTGAGAGAGAACCACCTACTCATGTGTTGAGATCAAGAGATTCCATTCCAACCATTTGAACCCTGATTTCTAGCCTTCCCCAAGTTGATTTCCTTCAAATCCCTCTTCCGCCATAGCCAAACCTGTGAGAGAGAGTTGAGAGTTGGGGAGACTATCATTGGAAGCACAAAGAGCAAGGAGTTCATCATCCACACATCGTCTATTACCTTTTGGAGAGTGGTGTCTCCTAGATTGGTTAGGTGTCGCTTGGGAGCCTCCATCGTGATGTGGGGTTGAACCAAGAAGTTTGTGAGGGCAAGGAGATAGCCTACTTCGTGAAGATCTACCCAAGTGAGGCAAGTCCTTCATGATCGATGGCCATGGTGGGATAGACTAGGTTGCTTCTTCGTGGACCCTTTGTGGGTGGAGCCCTCTATGGACTCGCGCAACGATTACCCTTCGTGGTTTCAAGTCTCCATCAACATGGATGTATGATAGCACCACCTATCGGAACCACACCAAAAATCTTCATGTCTCCATTGCATTTTCTTTCTCCAAACCTTTTCCTTTACCTTCATATGCAATGTTTTACTTTCCACTGCTATACTCTTAGAATTGCATGTGTAGGTTTATTGCTTGACTTATCATAATTGCAATCTACCCACAACTAAAATTGGAAAAATGATAGATTTTTATTTGGTCAAGTAGTCTAATTACCCCCTCTGGACATACTTTCGATCCTACAAGTGGTATCAGAGCTTTGGTCTCCATTAGCCTTGATTTCCATAGCTTTGGTGATCATAGCCTTGGTTTCACAACCTAGGAGAGTATGGCGTCCAACAAGGGTAAATATAACCATAGAGGTTGTTACTTTGATGGTAGAAACTTTGCTAGTTGCAAGCATAATATGAAAATGCATATTCTCGGTCATAACCACACCGTTTGGGTTGTTATGCGTGTTGGCTTGCAAGGTGAATTGTTTGAAGATGGTAGAGATATGGATCGTGAAGCGACCACGGAAGAATTTAATATGTTGCAATACAATTCTCAAGCTTGTGATATTTTATTCAATGGATTGTTCCCCGAGGAATTCAACAAAATCAGCTGCCTTGAGAATGCACATAAAATTTGCGATACTTTTGTTGATATGCACGAAGGTACCGAGTCCGTCGAGGAATCCATGTTGGATGTGCTTCAAAGTCGACTTGACAAGTTTAAGAAGAAGGATGGTGAAGGAGTCACCAAAATGTACTCATGGCTTTCTCTCATCACAAATGAGATTGCCGGCATAGGAAGTGAAGAGATGACCGACAAATTCATCATCAAGAAGATCCTTAGAGCCTTGGATGGAAAATATGATACTGTGTGCACATTGATCCAAATGATGCCCAATTGCAAAGATATCAAGCCCACGGAAGTTATTGGAAGAATTTTTGCCCATGAGATGTCACTCAAGGATAAGGAAGAGCTTCACAACAAGTCAAGTGGTGCTTACAAAGCTTCAAGTGATGCTCCTACAACATCAAGTGAAAAGCAAGTGTCCAATGAAGAATTGAGCTTATTGGTGAAGAATTACAACAAATTCTATAAGAGTAGAAGCGAAGAGAGAAGCTCCAAGTCAAGGTCCTACAGTGACAAAAGATCTTCTAGTCATGATCGTAATTGCTACAATTGTGGAAGACCCGAAAACTACTCAAATGAGTGTATGGCTCCCCACAAAAGAATAGAAGACTCACCAAAAAAGAGAAGTAGAAGAGATGAATCACCTCCAAGAGAGAGAAGGAGTAGAGATGATATCGTTATGAACGATTACCCTCTCGAAGAAGCAAGGATTCAGAAAGGAAGGACAAGTCATCAAAGAGCTACACTATACGACGACATCAAGCTCACGTTGGTGAATGGGTTTCCGGTTCCGACACTGACAACTACTCGGAGAGAAGCTATCACTCCGACTTCGACTATACTCAAGATGAAGGTGTTGCCGGTCTTGCACTAGTGTCATCCAACTGCCACGACATATTTGATTCACCAAATGAAGGAATTGGAAGATGCTTCATGGCTAAAGGCCCCAAGGTATCACACCTCGAGTATCTTGATTTTGATAGTGATGAAGATGATTTGCTAGGTGATGATGATTTACTTGTTGATAAAACTAGTGATGTGAACTATAATGAACTTGCTAGTAATCATGCTAATCAAGATGAAACGAATGACAATGATAAGAAGGAGATTGAGCGTATAACTAAATAATTAAACACTCTTAAGTTAGCTCATGAAACAACTCAAGAGGATCATAGAGAGCTCCTAAGGACTCATGAGAACCTACGCTTCGAGAAGCTAAATTTAGAGCAAGAGCATGAGTTTCTAAAATCTATCAATGATGATCTTCGAAAGGAGAGTTCCTCTTACATTGTCAAACATCTCCTTTTGTCTACCTATATGCCACAAGTAAAATCTAGCAACAAGAGCAAGAAAGATTCTTCTTCTAGTAGTAACAATAACCATGCTAAATCCAATATTGTTGCTTCTAGTGGTTCTCTTGATACCACTAATGATTCTCTTAGCCAAGTTACACTTGACCAAGAAAAAAGTTTATTAAAGGGAATTATGGAGAAAGGTGTTTATAAGAGCCTTGCCAGGAGTAAGCAATTTGAGAAAATTGTTCGCAAGCAAGGAAGGCACCGAAAGAATCAAGTTATTAGTTTTGAATGAAAGTTCAATGCCAATGGAGTTGAATTGGAAGAAGATCAATACCCCAGGACGAAGTTTGTTCCTCAAAAAGAGAAGTATGACTCCACTTCTTTTAAGGGAACACAAGCTCAAGATGATCTTCCACCACAAGACCACAAGCTAAAAGGCAAGGACAAGTGCTACCTCTTGAGAACTGCATTGGTTTTCCATTGAAGAGGAAAGGGTGATGCAGCAAAGTAGCGTAAGTATTTCCCTCCGTTTTTGAGAACCAAGGTATCAATCCAGTAGGAGGCCACACGCAAGTCCCTTGTACCTACACAAACAAATAAGAACCTCGGAACCAACGCGATAAAGGGGTTATCAATCCCTTCACGGTCACTTACGAGAGTGAGATCTGATAGAGATAATAATGATAAGAAAAATATTTTTGGTATTTTTATGATATAGATTGAAAGTAAACATTGCAAAATAAAATAGATTGGAAACTTATATGATGGAGAATAGACCCGGGGGCCATAGGTTTCACTAGTGGCCTCTCTCAATATAGCATAAGTATTACGGTGGGTGAACGAATTATTGTCGAGCAATTGATAGAAAAGCGAATAATTATGAGAATATCTAGGCATGATCATGTATATAGGCATCACGTCCATGACAAGTAGACCAACTCCTGCCTGCATCTACTACTATTACTCCAAAAATCGACCGCTATCCAGCATGCATCTAGAGTATTAAGTTCATAAGAACAGAGTAACGCCTTAGGTAAGATGACATGATGTAGAGGGATAAACTCAAGCAATATGACATAAACCCCAGCTTTTTATCCTCGATGGCAACAATACAATACGTGCCGTTTCCCTTTCTGTCATTGGGATCGAGCACCACAAGATGGAACCCAAAGCTAAGCACTTCTCCCATTGCAAGAAAGATCAATCTAGTAGGCCAAACTAAACTGATAATTCGAAGAGACTTGCAAAGATAACTAGTCATGCATAAAAGATTTCAGAGAAGAATCAAATATTGTTCATAGATAGACTTGATCATAAACCCAAAATTCATCGTATCTCGACAAACGCACCGCAAAAAGAGTTACATCGAATAGATCTCCAAGAAGATCGAGAAGAACTTTGTATTGAGATCCAAAGAGAGAGAAGAAGCCATCTAGCTACTAGCTATGGATCCGAAGGTCTGAAGTAAACTACTCACACATCATCGGAGGGGCCATGGAGTTGATGTAGAGGCCCTCCGTGATCAATGCCCCCTCCGTCAAAGCTCCGGAAAAGGCCCCAAGATGGGATCTCTTGGGTACAGAAGGTTGTGGCGGTGGAAATAGGGTTTCATGGTGCTCCTGGATGTTTTCGGGGTATGTGAACGTATATAGGAGGAAGAAGTAGGTCGGTTGAGCCACGAGGGGCCCACGAGGGGGGAGGGCGCACCCAGGGGGGTAGGGGCGCCCCCTGCCTCGTGGCCACCTCGTTGGTTGCTTGACATCCACTCTGAGTCCTCTGGATCACGTTTGTTCCAAAAATCATGCTCCCGGAGGTTTCATTCCGTTTGGACTCCGTTTGATATTCCTTTTCTGTGGAACACTCAAATAGGCAAAAAAACAGCAATTTGCACCAGGCCTTGGGTTAATAGGTTAGTCCCAAAAATAATATAAAAGTGTAAAATAAAGCCCATTAACATCCAAAACAGATAATATAATAGCATGGAACAATAAAAAATTATACATACGTTGGATACGTATCAGCATCCCCAAGGTTAATTCATGCTCGTCCTCGAGTAGGTAAATGATAAAAACAGAATTTTTGATGTGGAATGCTTTCTAGCATATTCTTCAATGTATTTTTCTCTATTGTGGCATGAATGTTCAGATCTAAAAGATTCAAGATAAAAGTTTATTGTCGACATAAAAATAGTAATACTCCAAGTATGCTAATCAAGCAATTATGTCTTATCAAAATACCATAGCCAAAGAAAACTTATCCCTACAAAGTCATATAGTTTGGCCATGCTTCATTTTCGACACACAAAATGCTCCCATCATGCACAACCCTGATGACAAGCCAAGCAATTGTTTCATACTTAGCCTTTTCAAACTCTTTCAACTTTTACGCAATATATGAGAACGAGCCATGGACATAGCACTATGGGTAGAATAGAATATGATGATTGAGGTTGTGTGAGAATACAAAAAGGGAGAAAGTCTCACATTCACGCGGCTAATCAATGGGCTATGGAGATGCCCACCGATTGATGTCAATGCAAGGAGTAGGGAGTGCCATGCAACGGATGCACTAGAGCTATAAATATATGAAAGCTCATAAAAGAAACTAAGTGGGTGTAAATCCAACTTGCTTGCTCACGAAGACCTAGGGCATTTGAGTAAGCCCATCATTGGAATATACAAGCCAAGTTCTATAATGAAAAACTCCCTCTAGTATATGAGAATGACAAAATAAGAGACTCTCTATCATGAAGATCATGGTGCTACTTTGAAGCACAAGTGTGGAAAAAGGATAGTAACATTTTCCCTTCTCTCTTTTTCTCTCATTTTTTTATATTTGGGCCTTCTTTTATCTCTCTTTTTTGGCCTCTTTTTTTTCGTCTGGAGTCTCATCCCGACTTGTGGGGGAATCATAGTCTCCATCATCCTTTCCTCACATGGGACAATGCTCTAATGATGATCATCACACTTTTATTTACTTACAACTCAAGAATTACAACTCGATACTTCGAACAAAATATGACTCTATGTGAATGCCTCCGGCGGTGTACCGGGATTGCGATGAATCAAGAGTGACATGTATGAAATATTAAGCATGGTGGCTTTGCCACAAATACGATGTCAACTACATGATCATGCAAAGCAATATGACAATGATGATGCGTGTCATAATAAATGGAACGGTGGAAAGTTGAATGGCAATATATCTCGAAATGGCTATGGAAATGCCATAATAGGTAGGTATGGTGGCTGTTTTGAGGAAGATATAAGGAGGCTTATGTGTGATAGAGTGTATCATATCACGGGGTTTGGGTGCACCGGCGAAGTTTGCACCAACTCTCAAGGTGAGAAAGGGCAATCACGGTACCAAAGAGGCTAGCAATTATGGAAGGGTGAGAGTGCGTATAATCCATGGACTCAACATTAGTGATAAAGAACTCACATACTTATTGCAAAAATCTACAATTCATCAAAACCAAGCACTACGCGCATGCTCCTATGGGGGATAGATTGGTAGGAAAAGACCATCGCTCGTCCCCGACCGCCACTCATAAGGGAAGCAATCAAAGAACACCCCATGCTTCAAATTTGTCACATAACGTTTACCATACGTGCATGCTACGGGACTTGCCAACTTCAACACAAGTATTCATCAATTTCACAATTACTCAACTAGCACACCTCTAATATTACCACCTTTATATCTCAAAACAATCTATCAAGCATCCAACTTCTCTTAGCATTTAAAATTTATAACCAAAGTGAATTACCATGCTGTTCTAAAGGACTCTCAAAATGATATAAGTGAAGCATGAGAGATCAATTATTTCTATAAAATAAAACCACCGCCGTGCTCTAAAAGATATAAGCGAAGCACTAGAGCAAAAATTATCCAACTCAAAAGATATAAGTGAAGCACATAGAGTATTCTAATAAATTCCAATTCATGTGTGTCTCTCCCAAAAGGTGTGTACAGCAAGGATGAATGTGGTAAACTAAAAAGTAAAGACTCAAATCATACAAGACGCTCCAAGCAAAACACATATCATGTGGCGAATAAAAATATAGCTCCAAGTAAAGTTACCGATGGACGAAGACGAAAGAGAGGATGCCTTCCGGGGCATCCCCAAGATTAGGCTTTTGTATGTCCTTGAATTTCACCTTGGGGTTCCTTGGAAATCCCCAAGCTTAGGCTCTTGCCACTCCTTGTTCCATAATCCATCAAATCTTTACCCAAAACTTGGAAACTTCACAACACAAAACTTAAAAGAAAATCTTCGTGAGCTCCGTTAGTAAAAGAAAACAAACCACCACTTCAAGGTACTGTAATGAACTCATTATTTATTTATATTGGTGTTAAACATACTGTATTCCAACTTTCCTATGGTTCATAAACTCTATTACTAGCCATAGATTCATCAAAATAAGCAAACAACACACGAAAAACAGAATCTGTCAAAAACAGAACAGTCTGTAGTAATCTGTAGGTTTAGAATACTTATGGAATCCCAAAAATTCTAAAATAAATTTATGAACGTGAGGAATTTATATATTAATCATCTTCAAAAAGAATTAACTAAATATCACTCTCCAATAAAAAAATGGCAGCAAATCTCGTGAGCGCTAAAGTTTCTGTTTTTTACAGCAAGATCGCAAAGACTATCCCCAAGTCTTCCCGAAGGTTCTACTTGGCACAAACACTAATTAAAAGCATAAAACCACATCTAAACAGAGGCTAGATGAATTATTTATTACTAAACATAATCAAAAAGAAGAAACAAAAATAAAATTGGCTTGCCTCCCAACAAGCGCTATCGTTTAACGCCCCTAGCTAGGCATAAAAGCAAGGATAGATCTAGGTATTATCATCTTTGGTATGCAATCCATAAGTGGATCTCATAATAGATTCATAAGTTAATTTAATTTTATTTCTAGGAAAGTGTTCCATGCCCTTAATTAACGGAAATTGGAATCTAATATTCCCTTCCTTCATATCAATAATTGCACCAATCGTTCTAAGGAAAGGTCTACCAAGAATAATAGGACATGAAGGATTGCAATCTATATCAAGGACAATGAAATCTACGGGAAAATAATTCCTATTTGCAACAATAAGAACATCATTAATTCTTCCCATAGCTTTCTTAATGGTGGAATCCGCAAGATGCAAGTTTAAAGAACAATCATCAAATTCACGGAAACCTAACAAATCACACAAAGTTTTAGGAATCGTGGAAACACTAGCACCCAAATCACATAAAGCAAAGCATTCATGATCTTTAATCTTAATTTTAATAGTAGGTTCCCACTCATCATGAAGTTTTCTAGGGATAGAAACTTCCAATTCAAGCTTTTCTTCATAAGATTGCATTAAAGCATCAACAATATGTTTAGTGAAAGCTTTATTTTGACTATAAGCATGCGGAGAATTTAGCACGGATTGCAACAAGGAAATACAATCTATTAAAGAAAAATTATCATAATTAAATTTCTTGAAATCCAAGATAGTGGGTTCATTGCTATTTAAAGTTTTGACCTCTCCAATCCCGATTTTATCAATTTTTGCATCAAGATCTAAAAACTTCGAATCATTGGGGCGCCTTCTAACTAAAGTTGACTCATCTCCAGTACCATCATTATCAAGATTCATATTGAAAAACAAAGATTTAATAGGGGAAGCGTCAATAACTTTTAGATCTTCATCTTTATTATCATGGAAACTAGAAGAACACGCTTTCACAAAGCAATCTTTTTTAGCACGCATCCTAGCGGTTCTTTCTTTGCACTCATCAATGGAAATTCTCATAGCTTTGAGAGAATCATTGATATCATGCTTAGGTGGAATAGATCTAACTTTCAAAGAATCAACATCAAGAGAAATTCTATCCACGTTCCTAGCCAACTCATCAATCTTAGACATTTTTTCTTCAATCAAAGCATTGAAACTCTTTTGCGAACTACTAAATTATTTAATATTAGATTCAAAATCAGAGGGCATATTATTATAATTTCCATAAGAATTGTTGTAGGAATTACCATAATTATTAGAGGAATTATTAGGAAATGGCCTAGGATTAAAATTACCTCTATATGCGTTATTACCAAAATTGTTCCTACCAACAAAATTCACATCCATAGATTAATTATTATTCTAAATCAAAGTAGACAAAGGCATATCATTAGGATCAGAAGAAACACTTTTATTAGCAAACAATTTCATAAGTGCATCCATCTTCCCACTCAAAACATTGATTTCTTCTGTAGCATGCACCTTTTTATTAGTAGATCTTTCAGTGTGCCATTGAGAATAATTAACCATAATATTATCTAGGAGTTTGGTAGCTTCTCCTAAAGTGATTTCCATAAAAGTGCCTCCCGCGGCTGAATCTAAAAGATTTCTAGAAGCAAAGTTCAATCCGGCATAAAAAATTGTATAATCATCCAAAGATTCAAACCATGTGTGGGGCAATTACGTATCATCAATTTCATCCTCTCCCAAGCTTGTGCAATATGTTCATGATCAAGTTGCTTAAAATTCATAATGCTGTTTCTAAGAGTGATGATCTTAGCGGGAGGAAAATACTTAGAGATAAAAGCATCTTTGCACTTATTCCATGAATCGATACTATTTTTAGGCAAAGACGAAAACCAAGTTTTAGCACGATCTCTAAGAGAAAACGTGAATAGCTTCAGTTTAACAATATCAGTATCCACATCTTTCTTCTTTTGCATATCACACAAATCAACAAAGTTGTTTAGATGGGAAGCGGCATATTCACTAGTAAGGCTGGAAAACGGATCTTTCATGACAAGATTCAGCAAGGCAACATTAATTTCACAAGATTCGGCATCGGTAAGTGGAGCAATCAGAGTGCTAATAAAATCATTATTATTGGTATTGGAAAAGTCACACAATTTAGTATTATCTTGAGCCATCGTGACGAGCAAGCAATCCAACACACAAGCAAACAAGGGACAAGCAAAAGAGGCAAACTAGAAAAGAGAAGGGGAACGACAAAAGAGGGCGAATAAAACGGCAAGGGTGAAGTGGGGGAGAAGAAAACGAGAGGCAAATGGCAATTAATATAATGCGAGGGATAAGAGTTTGTGATGGGTACTTGGTATGTCTTGACTTGTGTGTAGACTCCCCGGCAACGGCGCCAGAAATCCTTCTTGCTACCTCTTGAGCACTGCGTTGGTTTTCCCTTGAAGAGGAAAGGGTGATGCATCAAAGTAGCGTAAGTATTTCCCTCGGTTTTTGAGAACCAAGGTATCAATCCAGTAGGAGGCCACACGCAAGTCCCTCGTACCTACACAAACAAATAAGAACCTCGCAACCAACGTGATAAAGGGGTTGTCAATCCCTTCACGATCACTTACGAGAGTGATATCACATAGAGATAATAATGATAAGATAAATATTTTTGGTATTTTTATGATCTAGATTGAAAGTAAAGATTGCAAAATAAAATAGATGGGAAACTTATATGATGGAGAATAGACCCGGGGGCCATAGGTTTCACTAGTGGCTTCTCTCAAGATAGCATAAGTATTAGAGTGGGTGAATGAATTACTGTCAAGCAATTGATAGAAAAGTGAATAATTATGAGAATATCTAGGCATGATCATGGATATAGGCATCACGTCCGTGACAAGTAGACCGACTCCTGCCTGCATCTACTACTAGTACTCCACACATCGACCGCTATCCAGCATGCATCTAGAGTATTAAGTTCATAAGAACAGAGTAACGCCTTAGGTAAGATGACATGATGTAGAGGGATAAACTCAAGCAATATGATATAAACCCCATCTTTTTATCCTCGATGGCAACAATACAATACGTGCCATTTCCCTTTCTGTCATTGGGATCAAGCACCGCAAGATAGAACCCAAAGCTAAGCACTTTTCCCATTGCACGAAAGATCAATCTAGTAGGACAAACCAAACTGATAATTCAAAGAGACTTGCAAAGATAACCAATCATGCATAAAAGATTTCAAAGAAGAATCAAATATTGTTCATAGATAGACTTGATCATAAACCCACAATTCATCGGATCTCGACAAACACACCACAAAAATAGTTACATCGAATAGATCTCTAAGAAGATCGAGGAGAAATTTGTATTGAGATCCAAAGAGAGGGAAGAAGCCATCTAGCCACTAGCTATGGACCCGAACGTCTAAAGTAAACTACTCACACATCATCAGAGGGGCCATGGAGTTGATGTAGAGGCCCTCCGTGATCAATTCCCCCTCCTGCGGAGCTCCGGAAAAGGCCCCAAGATGGGATCTCTTGGGTATAGAAGGTTGTGGCGGTGGAAATAGGGTTTCATGGTGCTCCTGGATGTTTTTGGGGTATGCGAACATATATAGGAGGAAGAAGTAGGTTGGTTGAGCCACGAGGGACCCACGAGGGGGGAGGGCGCGCCCAGGGGGTAGGCGCGCCCCCTGCCTCGTGGCCACCTTGTTGATTGCTTGACGTCCACTCCAAGTCCTCTGGATCACGTTTGTTCCAAAAATCGTGCTCCTGAAGGTTTCATTCCATTTGGACTCCGCTTGATATTCCTTTTCTGCGAAACACTAACATAGGAAAAAAACAGCAATTTTCACTGGGCCTTGGGTTAATAGGTTAGTCCCAAAAATAATATAAAAGTGTAAAATAAAGCCCATTAACATCCAAAACAGATAATATAATAGCATGGAACAATCAAAAATTATAGATACGTTGGAGATGTATCAACAAGCTTCAAGAAGAGATTGACTTGTCTGAAGAAGCTCCTAAGGCCATGGTCAAGTGGGTTCCCAAGACTACGTCAAGCTCTACTTCATCAAGTACAACTACAACTCCAAGGATTACCATCAAGTTGATGTGGGTCCCAAAGAAGAAGAACTAGAGTGTTCTTGGGGGTGACTCCGCCAACATACTTCACTCATATTCATTTTGGCAAGGACTTGTGCAATCAACTTTCATATCTTGGACTGGTTCATGGAGTCACAAACCCTCTTGTTGGTAAGAAAAGGGACAAGGTAACATAATGCTTTCATGGACATCATCATATGCACTATTCACTCTATGTCTATGGATATCCTTGTATGTTCCTTGTGGGACTAACCCATGTAGGTATTGAAAGTGCAACCCTCAAAAGGATTGCTCCAAGTGATCTACATCAACATTGAGCATCCACATCTTCACTATCTACATGAATTCATCGTCGACAAAACCCAAGGTTAGTTCTTCCCTCTTTAGGGGATATCACATCTAGGGGGACATTTGCTCTAAAAATTGAGCTAAAGCAACTCTAAAGGTGTGAACACATTAATGCTTTATGTAAAAGTGGTAATGCCACTTGTGCTTAAATGATGAGTATGAATGATACGTATCCAACTTATCTATAATTTATGATTGTTCCATGCTATTAAAGTATCATTCTTGGATGTTTTATACTCATTTACTAGCAACTTTATATCATTTTTTGGGACTAACCTATTGACATGGTGCCCAGTGACAGTTGTTGTTTTCTGGTTGTTTAAACCTTTGCAGGATATCAATACTAAATGAAGTCCAAATGCCACGAAACATTTTGGAGATTTTTCCTAGATAGAAGACACCCGGGGAGCCAAGGAAGGCACCAGAGGAGGCCCGTGGGGCCCACTAGGCACTAGGGCGTGCCCTGGTGGGTAGTGGGGCCCACGGGAGGCTTCTCCATCGACTATCAGCTCTATAAATACTCTAAAATCCCCAAAACCCTAGGGGAGTGATACGTCTCCAACGTATCTATAATTTTTGATTGCTCCATGCTATATTATCTACTGTTTTGGACATTATTGGGCTTTATTATCCACTTTTATATTATTTTTGGGACTAACCTATTAACCGGAGGCCCAGCCCAGAATTGTTGTTTTTTTGCCTATTTTAGGGTTTCGAAGAAAAGGATTATCAAACGGAACGAAACCTTCGGCAACGTGATTTTCTCGCCGAACATGATCCAGGAGACTTGGACCCTACGTCAAGAAACAAAGGAGGAGGCCATGAGGTAGGGGGCGCGCCTACCCCCCACGCGCGCCCTCCACCCTCATGGGCCCCCTGTTGCTCCACGGACGTACTCCTTCCTCCTATATATACCTACGTACCCCCAAACAATCAGAGACGGAGCCAAAACCCTAATTCCACCGCCGTAACTTTCTGTATCCACGAGATCCCATCTTGGGGCCTTTTCCAGAGCTCCGCCCGAAGGGGCATCCATCACGGAGGGCTTCTACATCAACATCGTAGCCCCTCCGATGAAGTGTGAGTAGTTTACCTCAGACCTTCGGGTCCATAGTTATTAGCTAGATGGCTTCTTCTCTCTTTTTGGATCTCAATACAATGTTCTCCCCCTCTCTTGTGGAGATCTATTCGATGTAATCTTCTTTTTGCGGTGTGTTTGTTGAGACCGATGAATTGCGGGTTTATGATCAAGATTGTCTATGAACAATATTTGAATCTTCTTTGAATTCTTTTATGTATGATTGGTTATCTTTGCAAGTCTCTTCGAATTATCAGTTTGGTTTGGCCTACTATATTGATCTTTCTTGCAATGGGAGAAGTGCTTAGCTTTGGGTTCAATCTTGCGGTGTCCTTTCCCAGTGACAGTAGGGGCAGCAAGGCACGTATTGTATTGTTGCCATCGAGGATATCAAGATGCGTTTTTTATATCATATTGCATGAATTTATCCCACTACATCATGTCATCTTGCTTAAGGCGTTACTCTGTTTTCATGAACTTAATACTCTAGATGCATGCTGGATAGCGGTCGATGAGTGGAGCAATAGTAGTAGATGCAGGCAGGAGTTGGTCTACTTGTCTTGGACGTGATGCCTATATACATGATCATACCTAGATATTCTCATAACTATGCTCAATTCTTTCAATTGCTCAACAGTAATTCGTTCACCCACCGTAAAATACTTATGCTCTTGAGAGAAGCCACTAGTGAAACCTATGGCCCCCGGGTCTATCTTCATCATATTAGTCTTCCAATACTTAGTTATTTCCTTTGCTTTTTAATTTGCTTTTATTTTACTTTGCATCTTTATCACAAAAATACCAAAAACATTATCTTATCATATCTATCAGATCTCACTCTCGTAAGTGACCGTGAAGGGATTGACAACCCCTTATCGTGTTGGTTGCGAGGAGTTATTTGCTTTGTGCAGGTACGAGGGACTCGCGCGTAGCCTCCTACTGGATTGATACCTTGGTTCTCAAAAACTGAGGGAAATACTTATGTTACTTTGCTGCATCATCCTTTCCTCTTCAAGAAAATCCAACGCAGTGCTCAAGAGGTAGAAGGGAGTGGACGAAACACAATTCCAGCCGCCGCAAGTTCCAGAACCACGAGATCCAATCTGGAGGGCTTTTCCGGCACTCTGCCAGAGGGGTCAACGATCACGGAGGGGTTCTTCATCATCACCCTTGCCCCTTCGATGATGCGTGAGTAGTTCACCATAGACCTATGGGTCCGTAGGCAGTAGCTAGATGGCTTCTTCTCTCTTTTTGATCTTCAATACAATGTTCTCCTCGATGTTCTTGGAGATCTATTTGATGTAGTGAGTTTTTGCGGTGTGTTTGTTGGGATCCGATGAATTGTGAGTTTATGATCAAATCTATCCATGAATGTTATTTGAGTCTTTGTTGAACTCTTTTATGCATGATTGTTATAGCCTCGTATTTCTTCTCCGAAACTTTGGTTTGGTTTGGCTAACTAGATTGATTTTTCTTGCCATGGGAAGAGGTGCTTTGTGATGGGTTCGATCTTACGGTGCTCAATCTCAGTGACAGATGGAGACATGACATGCATGTATTGTTGCCATTAAGGATAAAAAGATGGGGTCTATTCCAACATGAATAGATCTTGTCTACATCATGCCATCGTTATTATTGCATTACTCCGTTTTTCCATGAACTTAATACACTAGATGCATGCTGGATAGCAATCGATGTGTGGAGTAATAGTAGTAGATGCAGGCAGGAGTCGTTCTACTAATCTTGGATGTGATGCCTATCTACATAATCATTGCCTTGCATATCGTCATAACTATTTGTTTTTCTGTCAATTGCCCAACAAAAATTTGCTTACCCACCGTATGCCATTTTCTCGAGAGAAGCCTAGTGAAATCTAAGGCCCCTGGGTCTATTTCCTATCATATTAAAACCAAAAATACCTTTCTGCACTTTTTCTTTATTTATTATATTTTGTGTTTTTGCTAGATCTATTTATCCAATCTCATACAATTTAATCTATCTCAACACCGAGGAGGGATTGACAACCCCTCTTACACGTTGGGTTGCAAGTTTTTGTGGTTTGTGTGAAGGTGATGTTTACATAGTGTTGCTTGGTTTTCCTACTAGATTGATAACCTATGCTTTGTGAGTAGTTACGTTTGTTCCTGAGGATATGGGAGAAGTCTTGTTATAAGTAATCATGTGAATTTGGTATTCGTTCAATATTTTGATGAGATGTATGTTGTCTCTCCTCTAGTGGTGTTATGTGAACGTCGACTACATGACACTTCACCATTATTTGGGCCTAGGGGAAGGCATTGGGAAGTAATAAGTAGATGATGGGTTGCTAGAGTGACAGAGGCTTAAACCCTAGTTTATGTGTTGCTTCGTAAGGGGCTGATTTGGATCCATATGTTTCATGTTATGGTTAGGTTTACCTTAATAATTCTTTTGTAGTTGCGGATGCTTGCGAGAGGGGTTAATCATAAGTGGGAGGCTTGTCCAAGGAAGGACAGCACCCAAGCACCATTCCACCCACATATTAAATTATCAAAGTAACGAACGCAAATCATATGAGCATGATGAAAACTAACTTGACAACAATTTCCATGTGTCCTCGAGAGTGCTTTGCATTATATAAGAGTTCATCCAGGCTTGTCCTTTGCTACAAAAAGGATTGGCCACCTTGCTGCACCGTGTTTAATTTTGTTACTTGTTACCCGTTACGATTTTATCTTATCACAAAACTAACTGTTACCGATAATTTCAGTGCTCCAGAGAATACCTTGCTGAAAACCACTTGTCATTTCCTTCTGCTCCTCGTTGGGTTCGACACTCTTACTTATCAAAAGGACTATGATAGATCCCCTATACTTGTGGGTCATCACGCGCGCATGATAGCAACGGTCACTGTTCATCGAGGGGCGATACACCGGCTGGCTACTCTCGCACGGGGGCTCGATCAGCTTCAGTAAGTAGCAGCAGTGATCGATGGCTCGGGTTCAGTTAGCAGCAGTAACGAAGGAATTGCTTGGGTTCAGTCAGCAGTGAATGAATCGCTCGGGTTCAGTTGACAGCCAACGGATCGATCGCTCGGGTTCAGTAACGTGCGATTGCTCGGGCTTAGTTAGCCAATGCCTCACACACACGCGCATACATGAGAGAAACGCACAAACCACAATGCATCGCTCGGCCCCGACCACCCACCATAACCAGGAACTCCGCGATATTTTCCTCGCCCTCACTTCTACCATGATTTTTTCCGTCATGGACGGCCCAAAGAATGTCGTGCGGCTGCTTCTCCGGCTTGCCCAGGATGAAAAGCCCATTTTCGGTCATGATTTTTTGTCATAGAAGTAGGAGCCCACCACATCTATGATGATACCGGGTTTTGTCATAATGATCATCATAGAAGTGTCATAAGCATGACAGGAAAAAAAATTCGTTTGGCCCAAAATGTCACGAATGTGTCCTTTTTTGAAGTGTATCCACATGCAAGACATACATCAAGTGGTCTCAAATCCAAAAATATTCAATGCGATAGTAATGAAACCTTAAAGGGAAAGACTCAAATCATCACAACGAGATAGAGGGAAGAACACCATATGATCCAACTATATTAACAAAGCTCGTGGTATATCAAGATCGAGCCAAATCAAGAACACGAGAGAGAGAGAGATCAAACACATAGCTACAGTACATACCCTCAGCTGCGAGGGTGAACTACTCCCTCCTCATCATGGAGACCGACGGGATGGTCAAGATGGCCTCCGGTGATGATATCCTCCTCCGGGGCGTGCCAGAAAAGGCGTCCAGATGGGGTCTCTTCAGAACAGAGGCTTGTGGCGGTGGAGTCGAAGTTCTAGGTCTATTTCTAGGGGTTTCTCTATTTATAAGAATTTTCAGCGTTGGAATCACGTGAAAAGGAGTTACGAGGGGCCCAAAAGGCAACATCACACGACCACCCCCACGGAGTGCCGGGTTGCCTTGTCACTGCCTCATGGGTCTTCTAGTCCTCCTACGAAGCTTCGGGGGTATGTTATGTTCAAAAAATTGTCAAAAAGTTTCGCTGTGTTTGGACTTCGTTTGATATGGATTTGCTGGAAACCAAAAACAAGCAGAAAATAGTAACTCAAATTGGGCACTAGGTTAATATGTTAGTCCATGAAAATCATATAAAAGTCATTTAAAAGTGCACCAAAACCATAAAAAATATTGCTTAGATGGCATGAATACTTCATAAAATATAGATACGTTGGAGACTAATCACGCTCCCACTTTTCGAGGTCGCTATTGCAAGTCACTAAACAGAAAGCTCAAGTCTTCAACGCATCCAAAGCACCTTTCTGCCATTTCTTTTGATCCTCCAATCCCAACTGCCATGACATTCCCCGCCTCTCTCAATACCGTTCTAATCTATAAGTCGACATGTCCAATGGTATCGACAAAAAGCGGAGGTTCGTGCTGCACCCACTTAAAGCCGCACGGGTAGATGCACGGATGCGCACGACTGAATCCCATCCGATATAGAAAATGATGAGCGTCTTGCGCCAATATGTAGATCTCAGCAAAGAAATCTGGAACTCATCATCAACCAAATTGTTAGTTTGGCACGAGAAGAACACTAGGGCAGCTACCTTTATTGACCAAGATCAGCGGCCCCACACCACCAATCTATGGGACCATGTCACCCCGGTCTCCCCAACCAGCAACCGGAGCCTCAAGGCAGAGCCGGAGCGGTAGGAGAAGGCGACTCGCGTCAGCGGGCGGGCTTCACCTATGGACGGCCCTGGTGGCGGCGTGAAGTGGAAGAGCGAGTGTAGAGTCTAGGGATAGGTGGCGGAAGGAGGGTCGACCAACTGCTCAACACATCATCCACACACGCCGACCAGGAAGCCACCCAACACATCCGTGCGGGTGGCGCCCCGCTCCATGTCGAACCGGCATCCATGGCACACCAACCACTGGTCCAACAGCCGCCATGACCTCTGAGCACTGGGGCTTCACATCAGGGCGGAACCTCGCTAGATCGAGCTGCCTCAGCCGGAGGCCGCTGCCCAGGACAACCGCGCATCCTCATGTGCTGCAGCAGCATGCCTACGCGGCAATAGAAGGATCCCCACGGTAGCGGACGCCCTGCATCCCAAAGAGCCGCCGGCACGCCCGCGCAGTCCCGCGCCACTGAAATCCGCACGCTGCGCCTAGCTGCTCACTACACCACTATGACATGGACCTTTGTACCACACCGCTGCCCAAGCCCCACCGAGGTCGGACTCCCGTGCCAGCGCCCCCCCCCCACCCGTAGAGCAGAGCGTATCGCGGCTCCCCAACTGACGCGAGAGGAGGAACCGGCCTCGCAGGCGCTATGATGACCCACAAGTATATGGGATTGCAACTGTCTTTGAGGGTAGTATTTCACCCAAATTTATTGATTCGACACAAGGGGAGCCAAAGAATATTTATAAGCCTCAACTGTTGAGTTGTCAATTCAACCACACCTGAGAAGTTATCTATCTGCAACAAAGTATCAGTAGCATAGTAGTATGATAGTTTTTATAGTTGCAGTAATAGTAACAACAACAATAGTAACAATGACAACAACAGTTTTGTAGTAGTTGGAACAGTAGCAACAACACTATTAACTTAGGAAAGACAATATGAGCAAACCGTTGGCATTGGATTAGCGATGGATATTTGTATGGATGACATTCATCATGTAACAGACACAACCTAGACCAATACACAATAGCTCCAATTCATCGATTCAATGTAAGAATGTATTCTGTATATAGTCATATGTGCTTATAATAAGAATTTGCATGACATCTTTTGTCCTACCCACCCATGGCAGTGGGGTCCTTCAGGAAATTTAAGGGTAATTAAGGCCTCCTTTTAATATAGAACTGGATTAAAACATTAAATATGATGAATACATGAACTCCTCGAATTACAGTCATCCCCAGAGAGTATTCCAATTATTATCACCATGGGGTCTATTGTTCAGAACAATAACAAGTGCATATAACTAGTAGATAGGATCAAGAACTCATATATATTCATGAAAACATAATAGCTTTAGATCTAAACTCATGGCACTCGGGCCCTACTGACAAGCATTAGTTGGGGATTCTTGCATGGAAAACAAAAAAATTCTACGCACACACAAGATCTATCCATGGAGATGCGTAGCTACGAGAGGGGGAGATCATCTACATGCCCTTGTAAATCGCTAAGCGGAAGCGTTTATCAACGCGGTTGATGTAGTCATACAACTTCACGATCCATACCGATCAAGCACCGAACGCAAGGCACCTCCGCGTTTAGCACATGTTCAGCTCGATGACATTCTGGTGACAGTGGTGGTGAACCTATTCCGCGGGGCTTCGCCAAGCACAATGGTTTAGAGCGGAGGACGAACTAGAGGGCAAAGGGGCGCCGGCACACGGCTTGGGAATCATGGTCTTTGGCGCCCCTCCCCTCCTATCATATATATAGGTGGAGGGGGAGAGGAGTCAGCCCTAGGCACCCCCTTTCCTTCCTTTAGGCGCGGAGGAGATAACAAGAAGGGGGCCGGCGGCTACCCTGCCTCAGGCACGCCCCCTTCCATATTTGGTGCATGGGAGGGATGGAAAGGGGGTCGACTACCCTAGGGTGCCCCCTCCTTCCTTCTGGCATGTGGGCAGGGGAGGTTGAGCGCGCCCATCCCCCTTGTTGGCTGGTGCACCTCACTCCTTAGCCCATGAGGCCAACCAAGTAGGTATAACCTACCAGTGGCCTCTCGGAACCCCTTTCGGCACTCTTACGGCAATCTGGTGCATTCTGAAACCTTTCTGAAACCAGAATACCTTCATCCTATATATCAATCTTTACCTCTGGACCATTCCAGAGATCCTTGTCATGTTCGTGGTCTCATCCGGGATTCAAAACAACATTCGGTCACCAACACACATAACTCATATAATACTATATCGTCAACGAACGTTAAGCGTGCGGACCCTACGGGTTCGAGAATGATGTAGACGTGACCGAGACGCTTCTCCGGTCAATAACCAGTAGTGGGACCTGGATGCCCATATTGGTTCCTACATATTCTACGATGATCTTTATCGGTCGAACATTTATGACAATATACGTAGTTCCCTTTGTCTGACGGTATGTTACTTGCCCGAGATTCAATCGACGGTATCTCCATACTAGTTCAATCTTGTTACTGGCAAGTCTCTTTACTCATTCCGTAATACATCATCTTGTAACTAACTCCTTAGTTACTTTGCTTGCAAGCTTCTTATGATTTTGTATTACCGAGAGGGCCAAGAGATACCTCTCCATCATACGGAGTGACAAATCCCAATCTCGATTCACGCAACCTCAACGGACACCTTCAGAGATACCTGTAGAGCACCTTTATGATCACCCAGTTACGAAGTGACGTTTGATAGCACACAAGGTATTCCTCCGGTATCCGGGAGTTGCATGATCTCATGGTCGAAGTAATATGTATTTGACATTAAGAAAGCAGTAGCAATAAATTAAACGCTCATATGCTAAGCTAACAGATGGTTCTTGTCCATCACATCGTTCTCCTAATGATGTGATCCCGTTATCAAATGACAATTCATGTCTATGTTCAGGAAACCTTAACCATTTTTTGATCAACGAGCTAGTGTAGTAGAGGTTACTAGGGACTTGGTATTTTCTTATGTATTCACACATGTATTTAAGTTTCTGATCAGTACAATTATAACATGAATAATAAACATTTATCACGATTAATGAAATATAATAATAACCACTTTATTATTGCCTCTAGGGCATATTTCCAACAGTCTCCCACTTGCACTAGATTCAATAATCTAGATTACATAGTAATGAATCTAACACCCATGGAGTCTTGGCGCTGATCATGTTTTGCCCGCGGAAGAGGTTTAGTCAATGGGTCTGCCACATTCAGATCCGTATGTATTTTACAAATTTATATGTCTCCATCCTTGACCTTTTCACGAATGGAGTTGAAGCTTCACTTGATGTGTTTGGTTCTTTTGTGAAACCTGGACTCCTTGCCTAAGGCACTTGCTCCAATGTTGTCACAAAAGATTGTCATTGGACCCGATGCACTGGGTTTTACACCCAGATCGGATATGAACTCATTCATCAAGACTCCGTAATGCACTGCTTCCGAAGCAGCTACGTACTCCGCTTCACATGTAGATCCCACCATGATGCTCTGCTTAGAACTGCACCAACTGACAGCTCCACCATTCAATATAAATATGCATCTGGTTTGCGACTTAGAGTCATCTAAATCTGTGTCGAAGCTAGCATCGATGTAACCCTTTACGATGAGCTCTTCGTTACCTCCATACACGAGAAACATATCATTGGTCCTTTTTAGGTACTTCAGGATATGCTTGACCACTGTCCAGTGAGCCACTCCTGGATTACTTTGGTACCTCCCTTCCAAACTTATGGCAAGGCACACATCAGGTCTGGTACACGGCATGACATAGATCATAGAGCCTATGGCCGAGGCATAGGGTATGACTTTCATTCTCTCTTTATCTTCTGTCGTGGTCGGACTTTGAGTCTGACTCAATTTCACACCTTGCAACACAGGCAAGAACCCTTTCTTTCACTGGTCCATTTTGAACTTCTTTAGAACTTTGTCAAGGTATGTGCTTTGTGAATGTCCTATTAAGTGTCTCGATCTATCCTATAAATCTTGATGCCCAATATGCAAGCAACTTCACCGAGGTCTTTCATTGAAAAATTCTTGTTCAAATATCCTTTTATGCTATCCAGAAATTCTATATCATTTCCAATTAGTAATATGTCATCCACATATAATATCAGAAATGCTACAGAACTCTCACTCACTTTCTTGTAAATACAGGCTTCACCATAAGTCTGTATAAAAGCAAATGCTTTGATCACTTCATCAAAGCATATATTCCAACTCCGAGATGCTTGCACTAGTCCATAGATGGATCGCTGGAGCTTGCACACTTTGTTAGCACCTTTAGGATCGAGAAAACCTTCTGGTTGCATCATATACAACTCTTCTTTAAGAAACCCATTAAGGAAAGTAGTTTTGATGTCCATTTGTCAGATTTCATAATCATAAAATGCGGCAATTGCTAACATGATTCTGACAGACTTGAGCACCGCTATTGGTGAGAAAGTCTCATCATAGTCAACCCCTTGAACTTGTCGAAAACCTTTTGCGACAAGTCGAGCTTTGTAGACAATGATATTACCATCAGCGTCCATCTTCCTCTTGAAGATCCATTTATTCTCAATGGCTTGCCAATCATCGGGCAACTCCACCAAAATCCGCACTTTGCTCTCATACATGGATCCTATCTCAGGTTTCGTGGCCTCAAGCCATTTGTCGAAATCTGGGCTCATCATAGCTTCTCCATAGTTCACAGGTTCGCTATTGTCTAACAACGTGACTTCCAGGACATGATTACCATACCACTCTGGTGTGGTATGTGTATTGGTCGACCTACGAGGTTTAGTAGTAACTTGATCTGAAGTTTCATGATCATTATCATTAGCTTCTTCTCTGGTTGGTGTAGGCATCATGGGAACGATTTTCTCTGATGTTCTACTTTCCAATTCAAGAGAAGGTACAATTACCTCATCAGGTTCTACTTTCCTTCCACTCACTTCTTTCGAGAGAAACTCCTTCTCTAGAAATGACCCATTCTTAGCAACAAAGATTTTACCTTCGAATCTGTGGTAGAAGGTATACATAATGGTTTCTTTAGGGTATCCTATGAAGACACACTTCTCCACTTTGGGTTCGAGCTTATTAGGCTGAAGCCTTTTGACATAAGTATCACATCCCCAAACTTTAAGAAACGATAGCCTAGGTTTCGTGTGAAACCATATTTCATACGGTGTCGTCTCAACTAATTTAGATGGTGCCATATTTAACGTGAATGCAACTATCTCTAATGCATACCAAAATGATAAACGCAAATCGGTAAGAGACATCATAGAATACACCATATCTAATAAAGTACGGTTATTACGTTCAGACACACCATTACGCTGTGGTGTTCCACGTGGCATGAGTTGTGACACAATTCCACATTGTCTTAAATGAAGGCCAAACTCATAACTCAAATATTCACCTCCGCGATCAGATCGTAGAAATTTTATTCTTGTTACGATGATTTTCCACTTCACTCTGAAATTCTTTGAACTTTTCAAATGTTTTAGATTTGTGTTTCATCAAGTAGATATATCCATACCTACTCAAATCGTCTATGAAGGTTAGAAAATGACGATACCCGCCGCGTGCTTCAACACTCATTGGACCACATACATCGGTATGTATTAATTCCAATAAGTCATTAGCTCGCTCCATTGTTCCGAAGAACGGAGTTTTAGTCATCTTACTCATGAGGCATGGTTCACAAGTATCAAATGATTCATAATCAAGTGATTCCAAAACTCCACCCGTATGGAGTTTCTTCATGCGTTTTACACCAATATGACCTAAACGGCAGTGCCACAAGTATGTTGCACTATCATTATCAACTTTGCATCTTTTGGCATCAATATTATGAATATGTGTACCACTATGATCGTGATTCAACAAGAATATACCATTCATTAAAGGTGCATGACCATAAAAGATATTACTCATATAAATAGAACAACCATTATTCTCTGACTTAAATGAATAACCATCTCGCAATAAACAACATCCAGATATAATGTTCATGCTCAACCCTGGCATGAAATAACAATTATTGAGGTCTAAAACTAATACCGAAGGTAGATGTAAAGGTAGTGTGCCGACGACGATCGCATCAACCTTGGAACCATTCCCGACGTGCATCGTCACCTCATCCTTATCCAATCTCCATTTATTTCGCAGCTCCTGTTTCGAGTTACAAATATGAGCAACCGAACCAGTATCAAATATGCAGGAGCTACTATGAGCATTAGTAAGGAACACATCAATAACATGTATATCAAATATACCTTTGTTCACTTTGCCATCCTTCTTATCTGCCACGTACTTGGGGCAGTTTCGCTTCCAGTGACCATTTCCTTTGTAGTAGAAGCACTCAGTTTCAGGCTTGGGTCCAGCTTTGGGATTCTTCATGGGAGCGGCAACTTGCTTGCCATTCTTCTTGAAATTCTCTTTCTTTCCCTTGCCCTTTTTTCTTAAAACTGGTGGTCTTGTTAACCATTAACACTTGATGCTCTTTCTGGATTTCTACCTCTGCCAGATTTCAGCATCACGAAATGCTCGATAATCATTTTCGTCATCGCTTGCATATTATAGTTCATCACGAAGCCATTGTAGCTGGTGGCAGTGACTGCAGAACTGTTGGAAATATGCCCTAGAGGCAATAATAAATTAGTTATTATTATATATTTTCATTGTTCATGATAATCGTTTATTATCCATGCTAGAATTGTATTGATAGGAAACTCATATACATGTGTGGATACATAGACAACACCATGTCCCTAGTAAGCCTCTAGTTGACTAGCTCGTTGATCAATAGATGGTTACGGTTTCCTGACCATGGACATTGGATGTCGTTGATAATGGGATCACATCATTAGGAGAATGATGTGATGGACAAGACCCAATCCTAAGCCTAGCACAAAGATCGTGTAGTTCATATGCTAAAGCTTTTCTAATGTCAAGTATCATTTCCTTAGACCATGAGATTGTGCAACTCCTGGATACCGTAGGAGTGCTTTGGGTGTGCCAAACGTCACAACGTAACTGGGTGGCTATAAAGGTACACTACAGGTATCTCCGAAAGTATCTGTTGGGTTGGCACGAATCGAGACTGGGATTTGTCACTCCGTGTAACGGAGAGGTATCTCTAGGCCCACTCGGTAGGACATCATCATAATGTGCACAATGTGACCAAGGAGTTGATCACGGGATGATGTATTACGGAATGAGTAAAGAGACTTGCCGATAACGAGATTGAACAAGGTATCGGGATACCGACGATCGAATCTCGGGCAAGTATCGTACCGCTAGACAAAGGGAATTGTATACGGGATTGATTGAATCCTTGACATCGTGGTTCATCCGATGAGATCATCGTGGAACATGTGGGAGCCAACATGGGTATCCAGATCCCGCTGTTGGTTATTGTCCGGAGAGTTGTCTTGGTCATGTTTGCATGGTTCCCGAACCCGTAGGGTCTACACACTTAAGGTTCGATGACGCTAGGGTTATAGGGAATAGATATACGTGGTTACCGAATGTTGTTCGGAGTCCCGGATGAGATCCCGGACGTCACGAGGAGTTCCGGAATAGTCCGGAGGTAAAGATTTATATATGGTAAGTCCTGTTTTGGTCGCCGGAAAAGTTTTGGGTTTTATCGGTAATGTACCGGGACCACCGGGAGGGTCCCGGTGGTCCACCAAGTGGGGCCACCAGCCCCGGAGGGCTGCATGGGCCAAGTGTGGGAGGGGACCAGCCCAGGTGGGCTGGTGCGCCCCCCCCCCCCCACAAGGGCCCAAGGTGCCTAGGGTTTGGGGAGGGGGCGCCTCCACCTAGCTTGGGGGGCAAGTTTCCCCTCTCCCCCCCCTTGGCCGCCACCCTAGATGGGTTTGGGGCTGCCGCACCCCTTGGGGTGGAAACCCTAAAGGGGGCGCAACCCCCTCCCTCTCCCCTATATATACTTGAGGACTTTGGGGCTGACAACACATGAGTTTTGACCTCTCCATGGCGCAGCCCTGCCTCTCTCCCTCCTCCTCTCCCGCGGTGCTTGGCGAAGCCCTGCAGGATTGCCACGCTCCTCCACCACCACCACGCCGTCGTGCTGCTGCTGGATGGAGTCTTCCCCAACCTCTCCTTCTCCCCTTGCTGGATCAAGGCGTAGGAGACGTCACCGGGCTGCACGTGTGTTGAACGCGGAGGTGCCGTCCGTTCGGCACTAGGATCTCCGGTGATTTGAATCACGACGAGTACAACTCCATCAACCCCGTTCATTTGAACGCTTCCGCTTAGCAATCTACAAGGGTATGTAGATGCACTCCCCTTTCCTCGTTGCTAGATTACTCCATAGATTGATCTTGGTGTTGCGTAGAAAATTTTGAATTTCTGCTACGTTCCCCAATAGTGGCATCATGAGCTAGGTCTATGCGTAGTTTCTATGCACGAGTAGAACACAAAGAAGTTGTGGGCGTCGACATTGTCAATTTACTTGCCGTTACTAGTCTTATCTTGATTCGGCGGCATCGTGGGATGAAGCGGCCCGGACCGACCTTACACGTACTCTTACGTGAGACTGGTTCCACCGACTGACATGCACTAGTTGCATAAGGTGGCTAGCGGGTGTCTTTCTCTCCCACTTTACTCGGATCGGATTCGATGAAAAGGGTCCTTATGAGGGGTAAATAGAAATTGGCATATCACGTTGTGGTTTTGGCGTAGGTAAGAAACGTTCTTGCTAGAAACCTATAGCAGCCATGTAAAAACTTGCAACAACAATTAGAGGATGTCTAACTTGTTTTTGCGGCATATGCCTTGTGATGTGATATGGCCAAAAGGATGTGATGAATGATATATGTGATGTATGAGATTGATCATGTTCTTGTAATAGGAATCACGACTTGCATGTCGATGAGTATGACAACCGGCAGGAGCCATAAGAGTTGTATTTATTTATTTATGACCTGCGTGTCAACATAAACGTCATGTAATTACTTTACTTTATTGCTAAAGCGTTAGCCATAGTAGTAGAAGTAATAGATGACGAGACAACTTCAAGAAGACACGATGATGGAGATCATGGTGTCATGCCGGTGACAACGATGATCATGGAGCCCCGAAGATGGAGATCGAGAGGAGCAAAATGATATTGGCCATATCATGTCACTATTTGATTGCATGTGATGTTTATCATGTTTTACATCTTATTTGCTTAGAACGACGGTAGCTTAAATAAGATGATCCCTCACTAAAATTTCAAGAAAGGTGTTCCCCCTAACTGTGCACCATTGCGAAGGTTCGTTGTTTCGAAGCACCACGTGATGATCGGGTGTGATAGATTCTAACATTCGAATACACCGGGTGTAAGCCAGATTTACACAGCAAAAACACTTAGGTTGACTTGACGAGCCTAGCATGTATAGACATGGCCTCGGAACACGGAAGAGCGAAAGGTCGAGCATGAGTCGTATAGAAGATACGATCAACATGAAGATGTTCACTGATGTTGACTAGTCCGTCTCACGTGATGATCGGACACGGCCTAGTTGACTCGGATCATGTTTCACTTAGATGACTAGAGGGATGTCTATCTGAGTGGGAGTTCATTAGATGAACTCAATTATCATGAACATAGTCTAAATTGTCTTTGCAAATATGTTGTAGATAAATAGCTCACATTGTAGCTCCCTGTTTCAATACATTCCTAGAGAAAGATTAAGTTGAAAGATATTGTAAGCAATGATGCATACTAGGTCCATAGTCCGAGGAGTTTCCTCACTGCTACACAGAAGGCTTACGTCTTTGATGCACCGCTCGATGTGCAAACCCCTACAACGTCGTCTGTGGATGTTTTGAACACCTGACAGACACATCCTGATGACTACTTGATAGTATAGTGCACCATACTTTACGGCTTAGAATCGGGATTCCAATGACGTTTTGAACGCCATAGAACATATGAGATGTTCCAAGAGCTGAAATTGGGATTTCAGGCTCATGCCCGTGTTGAGAGGTGTGAGGCCTCTGACAAGTTCTTTTGCCAACAAGATGGAGGAGAATAGCTCAGCTAGTGAGCATGTGCTCAGAATGTCTGGGTGCTACAATCACTTAAATCAAGTGGGAATTAAACTTCCAGATAAGATAGTGATTGATAGAGTTCTCTAGACACTATCACTAAGCTACTAGATCTTTGTGATGAACTATGACATGCAAGGGATGGAGTTGATCCTGGAGCTGTTCGCGGTGCTTAAGACCGCAAAAGGTAGAACTCAAGAAGGAGCATCAAGTGTTGATGGTTTAACAAGACCACTGGTTTCAAGAAGGGCAAGGGCTAAAAGGGAAACTTCATGGATGGCAAACCAGTTGCCGCTCCAGTGAAGGAACCCAAGGTTGAACCCAAACCCGAGACTAAGTGCTTCTATTGTAAGGGGAACGGTCACTGGTAGCGGAATTACCCCAAATGCATGGTAGATAAGAAGGCTGGCAACTTCAACAAAGTATATACGTGTTATTAATGTGTACCTCACTAGTACTCCTGGTAGCACCTGGGTATTGGATACCGGTTCAGTTGCTATTATTGGTGACTTGAAGCAAAAGCTACGGACTAAACGGAGACTGGCTAAGGGCGAGGTGACGATGTGTGTTGGAAGTGTTTCCAAAGTTGATGAGATCACCATCGCATGCTCCATCTGCCTTCGGGATTAGTATTGAACCTAGATACATGTTATCAGGTGTCTACGTTGAGCATGAATATGATTAGATCATGTTCATTGCAATACGGTCATTAATTTAAGTTAGAGAATAATGGTTATTCTGGTTTACATGAATGATACCTTTCATGGTCATGCACCCTATGTGAATGGTTCATTTAATCTCGGTCGTGGTAATACACATGTTCATGCCAAAAGATGTAGAGTTAATAATGATAGTACCACTTTCTCGTGGCATTGCCACTTAAGTCATATTGGCGTAAGATGCATGAAGAAACTCCACGTCGATGGATGTTTGGAGTCACTTGATTTTGAATCGCTTGACACATGCGAGCCATGCCTCATGGGCAGGATGACTAAGACCCCGTTTTCAGGTACAATGAAATGGGCAAGTGACTTGTTGGAGATCATGCATGCTGATGCGTGTGATCCAATGAGAATTGAAGCGTGCAGTGGATATCGCTATTTTCTCATCTTCACTGACGATTTGAGTAGATATAGGTATATCTACTTAATGAAGCACAAGTCTGAAACGTTTGAAAAGTTCAAGCGATTTCAGAGTGAAGTTAAGAATCATCATAACAATAAGATCATGTTCCTACGATCTGATCAAAAGGGGATTTTCTGAGTTATGAGTTTGGCAATCACTTAAGACATTGTGGAATTGTTTCACAGTTGAAGCCACCTGGAACACCACAAGGTAATGGTGTATCCGGACGTCGTAATTGAACACTATGAGATATGGTGCGATCTATGATGTCTCTTACCAATCTACCATTTTGAGGTTATGCGTTAGAGACAGCTGCATTCACTTTATATAGGACACCATCTAAGTCTGTTGAGACGACGTCGTATGAACATTGATTTGGCAAGAAACCAAAGTTGTCGTTTCTTAATGTTTGGGGCTGCGATGCTTAAGGCTTCAGTCGGAGAAGCTCGAACCCAAAGCGGACAAACACATCTTCATAGGATACCCAAAGGTGACATTAGGGTATACCTTCTATCTCAGATCCGAGGGCAAATTGTTTGTCACTAAGAACGGGTCCTTTCTCGAGAAGGAGTTTCTCTCGAAATAATTGAGTGGGAGGAAGATAGAACTTGATGAGGTTGTCGAACCTTTACTTCAACCAGAGAGTGATGCAACACAGAAAGATGTTTTCTGTGGCACCTACGTCTGTTGAAGAGGAAGTTAATGATAGTGATCATGAAGCTTCGGATCAAGTTGCTATCGAACCTCGTAGGTCGACAAGGATATGTACTACTCCTGAGTGGTACGGTAATCCTGTCTTAGATATCATGTTGTTAGACAACAATGAACCTACGAGCTATGGAGAAGCGATGGTGGGCCCGTATTCCAACAAATGGTTAGAAGCCATGAAATCCGAGATAGGATCCATGTATCAGAACAGAGTATGGACTTTGCTGGACTTGCCCGATGATCGGCAAGCCATTGAGATAAATGGATCTTTAAGAAGAAGACGGACGTGGGCGGTAATGTTACAGTCTATGAAGCTCGACTTGTGGGAAAGAGTCTTTTCACAAGTTCAAGGAGTTAAATATGATGAGAATTTCTCACCCGTAGCGATGCTTAAGTCCGTCAGAATCATGTTAGCATTAGCTGTATTTTTCGATTATGAAATCTGACAGATGGATGAAAAAACAAGTTTTCTTACCAGTTTTCGTAAGAAAAGGTTGTATGTGATACAATAAAAGGTTTATTCGATCCTAAGGATGCTAAAAGGTATGCTAGCTCCAGCAATCCTTCTATGGACTAGGGCAAGCATCTCGGAGTCAGAATATATGCTTTGATAGAGTGATCAAAGCTTTTAGGTTTATACAATGTTTGCTAGAAACTTGTATTTACAAGAAAGTGAGTGGGATCACTACAACATTTCTGATAAGTATATGTGGATGACATATTTTTGATTCGAAATGATGTAGAATTTCTGGAAAGCATAAACGGTTGTTTGAAGAGAGATTTTCAAAGGAAGACCTGGATAAAGCTGCTTACATATTGGGCATCAAGATCTATAGATAGATTAAGACGCCTGATGATACTTTCAAAGAATGCACACCTTGACATGTTTTTGAAGGAGTTCAAAATAGATCAATCAAAGAAGGGGTTCTTACCTGAGTTGTAAGGTCTAAAGTTGAGTAAGACTCAAAGATTGACCACGGCAGAAGAAAGAGGAAGGACGAAGGTCGTCCCCTATGCTCTTGTCATAGGCTCTATACGGTATGCCATGCTGAGTACCGCACCTGATGTGTGCCTTGCCACATGTCTGGCAAGAGGGTACAAAGGTGATCTAGGAGTAGATCACCAGATAGCGGTCAAAATTATCCATAGAGGAATAAGGAAATGTTTCTCGGTTATGGAGGTGATAAAGAGTTTGACGTAAAGAGTTACGTCGATGCAAGCTTAACACCTATCCGGATAGCTCTGAGTAGAGATAGCGGATACGTATAATGGAGCAACAATTTGGAATAGCTCCAAGTGGAGCGTGGTAGCAGCATCTACGATATGACATAAAGTTTTGCGAAGTACATAGGGATCTGAATATGGCAAGACCCGTTGACTACAACCTCTCTCACAAGCATAACATGATCAAACCCAGAACTCATTGAGTATTAATCACATAGTGATGTGAACTAGATTAGTGACTCTAGTAAACTCTTTGGATGTTGGTCACATGGCGATGTGACCCGTGAGTGTTAATCACATGGCGATGTGAACTAGATTATTGACTCTAGTGAAAGTGGGAGACTGTTGGAAATATGCCCTAGAGGCAATAATAAATTAGTTATTATTATATATTTCATTGTTCATGATAATCGTTTATTATCCATGCTAGAATTGTATTGATAGGAAACTCATATACATGTGTGGATACATAGACAACACCATGTCCCTAGTAAGCCTCTAGTTGACTAGCTCGTTGATCAATAGATGGTTACGGTTTCCTGACCATGGACATTGGATGTCGTTGATAAAGGGATCACATCATTAGGAGAATGATGTGATGGACAAGACCCAATCCTAAGCCTAGCACAAAGATCGTGTAGTTCGTATGCTAAGGCTTTTCTAATGTCAAGTATCATTTCCTTAGACCATGAGATTGTGCAACTCCCGAATACCGTAGGAGTGCTTTGGGTGTGCCAAACATCACAACGTAACTGGGTGGCTATAAAGGTACACTACAGGTATCTCCGAAAGTATCTGTTGGGTTGGCACGAATCGAGACTGGGATTTGTCACTCCGTGTAACGGAGAGGTATCTCTAGGCCCACTCGGTAGGACATCATCATAATGTGCACAATGTGACCAAGGAGTTGATCACGGGATGATGTGTTACGGAACGAGTAAAGAGACTTGCCGGTAACGCGATTGAACAAGGTATCGGGATACCAACGATCGAATCTCGAGCAAGTATCGTACCGCTAGACAAAGGGAATTGTATACGGGATTGATTGAATCCTTGACATCGTGGTTCATCCGATGAGATCATCGTGGAACATGTGGGAGCCAACGTGGGTATCCAGATCCCGCTGTTGGTTATTGTCCGGAGAGTTGTCTCGGTCATGTCTGCATGGTTCCCGAACCCGTAGGGTCTACACACTTAAGGTTCGATGACGCTAGGGTTATAGGGAATAGATATACGTGGTTACCGAATGTTGTTCGGAGTCCCAGATGAGATCCCGGACGTCACGAGGAGTTCCGGAATGGTCCGGGGGTAAAGATTTATATATGGGAAGTCCTGTTTTGGTCGCCGGAAAAGTTTCGGGTTTTATCGGTAATGTACCGGGACCACTGGGAGGGTCCCGGTGGTCCACCAAGTGGGGCCACCAGCCCCGGAGGGCTGCATGGGCCAAGTGTGGGAGGGGACCAGCCCCAGGTGGGCTGGTGCGCCCCCCCCCCCACACACACACACAAGGGCCCAAGGTGCCTAGGGTTTGGGGAGGGGGCGCCTCCACCTAGCTTGGGGGGCAAGTTTCCCCTCTCCCCCCCCCCCTTGGCCGCCACCCTAGATGGGGTTGGGGCTGCCGCACCCCTTGGGGTGGAAACCCTAAAGGGGGCGCAACCCCCTCCCTCTCCCCTATATATACTTGAGGACTTTGGGGCTGACAACACATGAGTTTTGACCTCTCCATGGCGCAGCCCTGCCTCTCTCCCTCCTCCTCTCCCGCGGTGCTTGGCGAAGCCCTGCAGGATTGCCACGCTCCTCCACCACCACCACGCCATCGTGCTGCTGCTGGATGGAGTCTTCCCCAACCTCTCCTTCTCCCCTTGCTGGATTAAGGCGTAGGAGACGTCACCGGGCTGCACGTGTGTTGAACGCGGAGGTGCCGTCCATTCGGCACTAGGATCTCCGGTGATTTGAATCACGACGAGTACGACTCCATCAACCCCGTTCACTTGAACGCTTCCGCTTAGCGATCTACAAGGGTATGTAGATGCACTCCCCTTTCCTCGTTGCTAGATTACTCCATAGATTGATCTTGGTGTTGCGTAAAAAATTTTGAATTCCTGCTACGTTCCCCAACAATAACTCTATCAATAACACTCTCAACTGGAAGATCAATTCCCAACTGAGTTAAGTGGTTGTGGTACCCAGACATCTTGAGTATGTGTTCATTGACAAAACTTTTCTCCCCCATCTTACAACTAAAGAACTTGTTGGAGACTTCATATCTCTCAACCCAGGAATTAGCTTGAAATATCAACTTCAGCTCTTGGAACATCTCATATGCTTTGTGGCATTCAAAACGTTTTTGAAGTCCCAGTTCCAAGCCGTAAAGCATTGCACATTGAACTATCAAGTAGTCACCAGATCGAGCCTGCCCGACATTCATAATGTCTGCATCAGCTCCTACAACATGTCTGTCACCTAGCGGCGCATCAAGGAAATAATTCTTCTGTGTAGCAATGAGGATAATCCTCAAATTACGGACATAGATTGTGTAGTTGCTACCATTATCTTTCAAATTAGCTTTATATAGGAACGCATTAAAATTCAAGGGAACGGTAGCACCGGCCATTGATCTACAACATAGATTTGCAAAAACTATTAGGTCTAAGTTCATGATAAATTTTAGTTCAAATAATCAAATTACTAATGAACTCTCACTTAAATCAACATCCCTCAAGTTGTCTAAGTGATACATGATCCAAATCAACTAACCCATGTCCGATCATCACGTGAGATGTGGTAGTCTTCAATGGTGAACATCTCCATGTTGATCATATCTACTGTATGACTCACGTTTAACCTTCGGTCTTTATTGTTCCGAGACCATGTCTGTACATGCTAGGCTCGTCAAGTTTAACCCAATTATTCTACATGTGCAAAACTGGCTTACACCCGTTGTATGTGAACATAGAGTCTATCACACTCGATCATCACGAGGTGCTTCAAAACGACGAACTTTAGCAATAGTACATACTCGGGGAGAACACTTTTATCTTGAAATTAAGTGAAGGGATCATCTTATAATGCTACCATTGTTCTAATAAAAATAAGATGCATAATGAATAAACATCACATGCAATCAAAATATGTGACATGGTACGGCCATCATCATCTTGTGCTTTTGATCTCCATCTCCAAAGCAATGGCATGATCTCCAACGTCACCGGCGCGACACCTTGATCTCCATCATCGCGTCGGGGTCGTCTCACCAACTATTGCTTCTACTACTATTGCTAACACATAACGATAAAGTAAAGCAATTACCTGGCGCTTAGTGATTGACACGCAGATCATACAATAATTAAAGACAACCCTAAGGCTCCTACCAGTTGTCGTACTCATCGACATGCAAGTTGTGAACTTATTACAAAACATGATCATCTCATACATCAACATATATCATATCACATCTTGACCATATCATATCATATCATATCACAACATGCCATGCAAAAACAAGTTAGACATCCTCTACTTTGTTGTTGCAAGTTTTACGTGGCTGCGCCTTGCAACTAGCAAGAACCATTTTTACCTACGCAAAACCACAACGGTGGTTATCAAGTTGCTATTTAACCTTATGCAAGGACCGCCGTAGTAAATTTAAATTCAACTAAAGTGGGAGAAACAGACTCCCGCCAGTCACCTTTATGCAAAACAAGTTGCATGTCAGTCGGTGGAACCGGTCTCATGTACGTGGACATGTAAGGTTGGTCCAAGCCGCTTCATCCCACAATGTCGCCGAATCAAAATAAGACATTGATGGGAAGCAATATGAACATCACCACCCACAACTCCTTTGTGTTCTACTTGTGCATATCATCTACGCATAGACCTGGCTCATGATGCCACTGTTGGGGAACGTTGAACGGAAAACAAAAAAAATTCTATGCACACGCAAGATCTATCCATGGAGATGCATAGCTATGAGAGGGGGAGAGCATCTACATACCCTTGTAGATCGGTAAGCGGAAGCGTTTATCAACGTGGTTGATGTAGTCATACAACTTCACGATCCGTACCGATCAAGCACCGAACGCACGGCACCTCCGCGTTTAGCACATGTTCAGCTCGATGACGTCCTCGCCTTCTCGATCCAACAAGAGAGGCCAAGTAGTAGATGAGTTCCAGCAACACGAGGCGTGGTGACGGTGGTGGTGAAACTATTCCGCAGGGCTTCACCAGGCACAACGGTTTAGAGCGGAGGGTGAACTAGAGGGAGAGGGGGCGCCGGCACACGGCCTGGGAATCGTGGTCTTTGGCGCCCCTCCCCTCCTCTCATATATATAGGTGGAGGGGAGGGGAGGCGTCCCTAGGCGTGCCCCCTTTTCCTTCCCTTAGGTGTGGAGGAGAAGGAGGGAGGGGGGCTGGCGGCTACCCTGCCTCAGGCGCGCCCCTTCCATATTTGGTGCATGGGGGGAAGGGAAGGGTAGCCGGCTGCACTAGGGCGCCCCCTCCTTCCTTCTGGCGCTGGGCAGGGGAGGTTGAGCGCGCCCAGCCCCCTTGTGGGCTGGTGTACCTCCCTCCTTGGCCCATGAGGCCCACCAAATAGGTATAACCTACCGGTGGCCTCTCGGAACCCCTTTCGGCACTCTGACGGTAATCCGGTGCATTCTAAAACCTTTTCGAAACCCGAATACCTTCGTCCTATATATCAATCTTTACCTCCGGACCATTCCGGAGCTCCTTTGTCATGTCCGTGATCTCATCCAGGATTCCAAACAACATTTGGTCACCAACATACATAACTCATGTAATACTATATTGTCAATGAACGTTAAGCATGTGGACCCTACGAGTTCGAGAATGATGTAGACACGACCGAGACGCTTCTCTGTTCTATAACCAATAGTGGGACCTAGATGCCCATATTGGTTCCTACATATTCTACGAAGATCTTTATCGGTCGAACCTTTATGACAACATATGTAGTTCCCTTTGTCTAATGGTATGTTACTTCCCCGAGATTCGATCATCGGTATCTCCAAACCTAGTTCAATCTCGTTACCGGCAAGTCTCTTTACTCGTTCCGTAATACATCATCTTGTAACTAACTCCTTAATTACTTTGATTCCAAGCTTCTTGTGATGTTGTATTACCGAGAGGGCCCAGAGATACCTCTCCGTCATACGGAGTGACAAATCCCAATCTCGATTCACGCCAACTCAACAGACACCTCGGTGATACCTGTAGAGCACCTTTATGATCACCCAGTTACAAAGTGACGTTTGATAGCACACAAGGTATTCCTCTGGTATCTAGGAGTTGCATGATCTCATGGTCGAAGGAATATGTATTTGACATTAAGAAAGCAGTAGCAATAAATTGAACGATCATATGCTAAGCTAACGGATGGGTCTTGTCCATCACATCATTCTCCTAATGATGTGATCCCGTTATCAAATGACAACTCATGTCTATGTTCAGTAAATCTTAACCATCCTTTGATCAACGAGTTAGTCTAGTAGAGGCTTACTAGGGACTTGGTATTTGCTTATGTATTCACAGATGTATTTAAGTTTCTGATCAATACAATTATAGCATGAATAATAAACATTTATCATGATTAAGGAAATATAATAATAATCACTTTATTATTGCCTCTAGGATAGCAAAGTCATAGCAACATCAATCACAGAACATAGTGGATACTAGGGATCAAAACCTAACAAATTGACTCGATTACAAGACAAATCTCATCCATCTTCACCACCGTCCAACAAGCCTATGAAGGAATTACTCACTCTTGGTGGTGAGCACATGGAATTGTTGATGGAGAAGGGTTGTTGATGACGATGGTGACAAATCCCCTTGTCCGGAGCCCCGAAAGGACTCCAGATCAGCCCTCCCGATGAAGAACGGGTGGTGGTGGCGGCTATGTATCGTAAAAAGCGATGAAACTTTCTCTGTGATTTTTTTCTTAGGAAGACGATACTTATGGACTTGGAGGTAGGGCAAACGGAGGCTGGGGGCCACAAGCCTGGGTGGCGCACCCTGGGGGGCACCACGTGAGCTTGTGGCCCTGTGGTGGCCCCCTCCCGTAGATCTTTCCACCAGTATTTTTATTAATTCCAAAATAATTCTCCATAAATTTTTGTCCAATTCTGAGAACGTTTATTTCTGCATAAAAATAGCATTAGTCTGGGTTAGTTTCATTCAAATCATGCAAATTATAGTATAAAATAAGAGCAAAAGTGTTTAGAAAAGTAGATATGTTGAAGACGTATCACGCCGGTGTCGCATGGGCTTTGCCTGACGACGCCCTCCGAAGGCGATGGGGGCGGAGGGAGAACCTGGCGGCAGCTAGGGTTTGCTCTCATGATGCCCGCGAGTGCGACACGGGCGGCGGCTAGCATTTGCTCCCGTGACGCCCGCAGCACCGCCTGTTGGTTGCAGCGCGCACTCCCTTTTTTTCTTGATCTTGTATTAGCTAACTGTAAACGAGTCACTATGCAGTAAACTCCCTTTTTTTCTCGCAGAAATAAAAATGAAATGATACACAATCTCTTTTTTGCGAGAAAATTTTGAATTTATGTATCTTCAATCATGGCAGTACAACGAATATCAGAAATCATAGAAATTACATTCACATTCGTAGATACCTAGCGATGACTACAAGCATTGAAGCAAGCTGAAGGCGCACCGCTGTCATCGCCCCTCCCTCACCGGAGCCGGGCAAAACTTGTTGTAGTAAACAGTCGAAAAGTCGTAGTGCTAAGACTCCATAAGACCAGCGCAACAGAACCAACAACGGCCGCCGATGGAGAGTAACGTAGATTGAAGGAATCCAACATGAAGACATATGAACGTAGACGAACTATAACCATATCTGAGCAAATCCATCAACGACAGATTCATCTTTACATGAATGTAGATCGAAAGAGTCCAACCTAAAGACACATGAACATAGACAAATTACAACTATTTCCGAGCAAATTCATCGAGGACAGATCCATCTTTACATATTTGCAAAGAAAAAACATGGTTCACGGCTGCACCGTGGAAGCTTGGTCATTGCTACTTTGGGCTCTCTCGCCTATTGCAAGGTCGAGCCACGCAGGAAACGCCATACGGTAGCGTCCGGGACACGCGCGGAGCGAGACGGCCGGGGGCCGGCGCAGCGGTACCCGCGTACTTGGGGTCGGGGCCTGGGGATCGATTGGGTGCACGACAACCGACGTTGGAAAAAGCAAATTTATCTGTACGCAAGCAGCCGGTCGGAAACAGGCCGGCCGCGGCCGTGTCGGTCGCCATGCCATGCATGCCCGTCCAACTGCCGCCTGTCTCGCGCGCACCCTGTGCCAACTGCAGCCTGTCTCTCGCGCGCCCGGTGGACGGTGGTGGAGGCACGCCCGTCTCGATCGGCGTCCGGTGCGGTCACTTCGGCCGGGTACGGCTCAACGCCATACGCGCGCGGTTCGCAAGGTGACCGCCGGAGACAAAACACGCGGGTCAGCTGGGAGGCGACGCCGGCGAATCGACGAAGGGCGAGTACGCCCATGCAGACATGGCACGGAACACGCCGGGCCCCGGCCGGCCTAGTGGGCGACTGTGGTCTGTGGAGATATGGAAAGATGCGCGGCTGGTCACTCGGAGCCAGAGTTGGTCGCAGCCGTGGTCCGTGGATCTGGCTACGTGAGGGAGTGATACGCAGTTCGAACGGCATGCATGTTGTACAACGTATGTACTGCGTCTGCATGCGCGCTCGCACGTACCACCAGTACGTTCCCTCGTCCTTCCTCTTCCCAGAATTCGAGCTTCGTCGTGTTACCGGCCTGGCGCACTGGCCTGCCTGCCTTCGAAACAGTAGGTTGAACGGTTCATGGTACCATCATATGTTGTGTATCTTCCGTATTTGAAGCTAGGGAGTGTATCCGGTGTCTGATTCAGGTACACATAAAAATCACCGGGCTCTCGCTAATCTACCCCTGAAAGATGTACCGGCCCTCGGGCCCTGTGCATATGAACATCAACTTCGAGTGCACAGCCTGTGCTACAGCTGGGTGATGAAGTGAGTACCCAGTACATCACGTACGAACGATCGAGTAGGAAGCATGCAGATGCAGGCATGCAAACCCGTGCACAAAGTTAGTGACACACGAGGGAGAGGGGAAGGAAACAAAACACGGAAGCAGACAAACGAGCCTGCATGCAGGTGGAGAGGGAGGAGACCTCTGGTACGACGGATACGCGCAGTACGTCTCGATGGACATGTGACGTGCATGCATGCAGGAGAAAAGTGGTACGTACAAGTACAACATACATGGACATGGTAAATCGACAAAATAAGAGAGTACTCACGAATATTTGGTCGGCGCCCACGCGGACCCGGAAGCATGGTGCGCGCCAGCCATGCATGCGTGAGCTCGCCCTCTTTACAGTGTGTCGACGCCGTGACGTCAGGTGAAAGGCTTAGGCTTCATTCGGTTTGGAGGATTTTCGTAGAAAAAACATAAGAACAAGGGTTCCAAAAGAAAATTTTCTATATATGCATTAGGTCTGTAGGAAATGCGTACATAAATTTTGTAGAAATACTATTTATTTCTTGTGTTTTTTGAGAAAACTGCACATCCACTCAAAGCTCATTTTACGTGTAGGAACGAGGCAAGTCAATTTCTTAAAATAGCAGGTGCCATCTTATCAAATTTATATACTACTCCTAATTCCTATGTTCTGATGTCCTTCAAACCGAAGGAGCCCTTAGGGCTGCATACTGTTTATGGGAGGAGCTTGTTCGCTCCTGGCTAGCTGCTGATTCTCCAATGGACATGGGTGCAGCAAGCTACTACTTGAGCGGCTAGCTTGGCCGGCAGTACGCGCGAAACATCTAGGCACACGTGCAAATTTTGGTGTGATGTGATTCTTTACAGCATGGGTACATGCTAGCACATCGCATGCATGTGTAATGGAGTTCTGCAAGGAGAGAACCAGACACACACACATGCATCATGTGTATGCCTCTGAGCTACGAACCTACAACGCCCAAAATATCTCATTTCCATCGATTCGGAACCACTCTCTCTCACACATGCTCGGGATTGGCAAGATGTGAGTCGTCTGGAAAAAGATTAGGTCAGTCGATTTCAGTGAGCCGCCGGATGCAATATGAACGTCCAGATCCGCTTCTTCAACCTCCGGATGGTCATTTTTCATCGTCTTCTATCTCGAACCGCACAATCTACTGCTGACCTCGTCGCCCCCGCCCTTGCCGCAACCACCCTCCACCGCAGGGTTGTGGCCCCCTAGTCATCCTTCTTACCCCGGTCAGTCGGTCATGATCCATTTTTTCCGGAGAACTGCATCCTCACCCCCAACACCCCTAAGATAGATTATGTGGCACCCTGCCGTCCTACGATAGATCATGGGGCTGCTTCTCCGATGAGTTACAACTGCTTCTTCCTCTCCTCCGGCAGCTACCTTCTCCATGTGGAAATCGACTAACCCAAATTATATTTTCAGTTGACTTATGTTTAGCAATTGTGCTCACACACACACTAGCCGGAACCAGTCGGCCATGTATGTATGCAGCGCCAAATTATGCACGAAACGGAGTAGGCAGTAGGCACGCATGTAGCAGTAGCAGCGGCTCAACGTACACGGCCGATGCTCTCTCTTGCTCCATCTTGAGGACCCGGGCGCATGTTGGACAAGCACATGCATGATGCTCAACCTGCTCCTGTCAACAGTGCGCGGCACTGCATATGCATGCATGTCGACACGGAAAGAAGCACAGAGACAAGATGCTGCGCACGGCCAAGAGGCGCAGAATGGTGGGGCGATGACTATTGATCCCACCACTTTCGGTACGTTCGAGCCGACCCCCTTCCCCGCAGTCCCGCGGAGTCGGGACAGGAGGAGCAGTAGGACTTCCACTGAGCGAATACCGGGCCAATCCCTTAAAAAAATACTTCCGACTTATTCATTTTCAATCACGACAATATAATAAACACCAGAAATAATAATAAAATACATTCAAATTAGTAAACCATCCAGCAAGGATTGCAATCACTGAAGCGAGCGCGGCTGCCGTCATCGCACTCTCTTGCTGGACAAAACTTATTATAGTTGACAGTCAGAAAATCATCATGGTAAGGTGTTATAGGACCAGCGCACCAGAACAGCAACCGCTGCCGCTCGCCGACAAAAAGACGTCTAGATCGGAAGGATTAAACCCGGAGACACGAACGTAGATGAACGAAGAATGGAACTGAGCGGATACACCGATGACAGTCCCGGTCAAATCCTATGACATCCGTTGGAGACACACCTCCATATACCGTCCGACCATGTTATACGCACCATCGGAAACGGGGCTAGTCGGGAAGAATCTTATTCATCTTAAAGCAGTCGTCGTTGTCTTGCCGGGTGCCACGCTCTGGGCACACGTGCAATCGCTGGAGCGCCGCCGAGCCCCACGCTCGCAACGATCGTTGCGTCGAATGGGTGCCACGACATGTCGCTGCCCCCATGCCGCCAGCGGTCAAGTGCCCGCCCGTCCCCCCACTAGGGCCGCTCGCGGATGAGTAATCTACAGGATTTTGGGTGGTGATGTTCAGAGAGGCAACCGTCCAAACTTGCCACAACAACAAGTACCCATGGCCTTAGCCCGGCCGCGCGTGCCAAGCCTGTCGGCCGGCTGACGAAGATGCTACATACCCATTTCCATTGATACCAATGCATATGTAGATAGATCTGATGTAAGTCTTGTGAGTACGCTTAAGTACTCACCTTACTTTATTTACTCTTTCAACGCGGATGATGCAAACCAGGTAGTAGCATTTGGGGGCAGGTAATCTCTTTGCTGAAGGACAGCGTTAGCTATGGCTATCCCCCAGGCAATGGCCTGGAAGGGATATGGACGTCATTTTCTTTTCTTTAAGCATTCTAAGGCATTTGTTAAATTTTACCTACGAAGGTATATTTCGTTCTTGTTCTAAGTTGTATCCGGATCGTAAACCCTTGTATTTGTATTCATTTGTTAAATTTGACTTTTCAGAGTTGTTGTATATGTTGTTGTGGATCTGTTATGGAATTGTGTTACGATACTTATCATTCCACCCTCATGGCGTGTATGTTGCGAGATGCACATGTGCTTGTTGTGATTCTTTGGAATGATACTATGTCGATGCTACGGGAGGTGCTAGATTTCTAAAGTGCTGGTCCCGGGGCGTTACAATATAGCACAACTTGTGGAAGGCTTCTATGTCAGTGCGTGGGGTGTGTAGGGTTTGGAGTTGGTCCTGGTGTCGGCTTCCAACATGTTTCGGTCCATTTTTCCATATTCGGAGTGTTTCCTATAACATCCATCTTGTATGGAGGTAAGCCACCTCTTGACGTGGTGGTGAACCTTATGTTGTTTCTGAGGGGGTCTTGGGGGTAACCTGGCAGCAAAGGGAGGCATGTCGATAAGTGATTTAAGTTATTATAGACATGTTAGCCATAGAGTGTAATGCCTTGTTGCAATCCTTGTGACCTTAATAGATTTCGGGCATACAACAACATAGTGGCAGGACTCAGGTGTTGAGTTACTTTGACGGTGGTAGTTGGGAGGTAACAATGTTTGGGAGACAACCTGTAATATTAATATATCATTGCCACATAGTGGCCCTCCTAGTAGTAGTGAGATCTAAAGCCTAGACACCGCATTTAGTCTATTCAATCCTACACCTAGAGCCCTTTAACTTTATTCTACATTACTTTAGGTTCTAGTTCAAATTTTAGTTAAATACCTTCATTAATGTGTTCCTAGCAACCTATAGAATAGACTATTCAAAACTTTGGTTTGGGTGCAAGTGTAGCTATGCATGTGACAACGTAGTTGCGGCGCTGGTAGTTTCCTTCCTTTGGCTCCTCTGGTTCGACACATAAACTAGGTTACAATACTTTTCGCGAGTAGTGCATCGACTGGCCTTGTGCACTTGCTGGACAACAATATACCTTGAGGCCGCCTACAAAAATTCGCAAATGACAGAGTAATCCACAAGCATGGATAGTCATGGTGAGTCTCCAGTCTCCAGGAGTAATAGGATAGAAGGGGAAAGCTCAGACCTTGCTCAAAATTGCTAGAGTGATTGGTTAAAAGAGAGGGGAAGCTATCCCGAAGGGCTAGGTGCCTTAAATAGGTGGGGGGAGAAACTAGCCATTTGGTGCAGAAATTTCGACCCAAGCTTAGTTTTGAGTGCCTTGACCTGGAGATCTAGCCTTTTGCCTTTGATCTTTGGGTGGATAGGGAAGATGTTTATGTAGAATGACTATGTGAGAGCCTAACTTAATAGGAATGATAGACTGCTCATATCAATAAGAAATTCCTTTTTTGGGGACCCATTTGAAAACAACTCTAAAGTTAAGCGTGCTTGGCTTGGAACAATTCTAGAATGGGCACCGATCAGAAAGTTGGTTCCGAGTGCATACGAGTGAGGACAAAATGTGTAGGAAAGACTAGTGTTGGTCTGTGGAGGCAAGTCTAGATCTCTCCAGGCGTAATGACCCGAGCGTTACAATTGGTATCAGAGATGACTCTCGCGGTTACACGAGCATGTGTGAGTCAGGTGCATGGCGCGTGTGGCCCATTGTGGCACACGACATGACACATGTGCTGGACTGGACGCACATTCGCGTGCCAAGAGGGGATGTTTCTGTGGGCCGATGAGGATGTCAGCTCCTTTAATTTGAGTGGGGTGTATGTGAGAGCCTAGCTTAATAGGAATGATAGACTACTCATATCAACAAAAAATTGCTTCTTTTTCGGGGCTCATTCGAAAAGAACTACAAAATTAAGTGTGCTTGACTTGGAGCAATTCTAGAATGGGTGACCAACCGAGAAGTTGGTTCCCGTTAGTACGCCTGGAGGAATTTAAACTGATCCCACAAATCAACACTAGTCTTTCCTACACAAGTCTTCAAGAAGTTTCCTATAACTCAAGAACCAAAAAAGAAAGGCTATCAACTATAGTCTTCAAGAAGTTTTTCAGCCTTTAAACTTTTGGGGGTGTCGAAGAAGTTCAACAACCTTTGCACTTGGATAGTTGGATTAAAACCTGCTCAAACACTTAGCGGCCTCATTTGTCCCTTTAATTTTATCGTCGTCAATTCCAGAATATACATAGGGGCGCTACACTTTACAATACCTCTATAAATTCGTCTATTTGTTTGAGTGAGCTTGTTGGTATAGGTTCGAAGTTCGAACGACCTACGGCAGATACATCAATTTGTGAACTCAGCAATGTGCAACACCGCCAGTTCTCGCAAAATGGATACATGGATAAGAAGAAAAACATGCTGCAGTTTTCTTTCTTTTTTGCGAGAGGATAAACGTGTTGCGGTTGATTATGCTTATCCGGGATTAAGATCATGTACAGGCTAAAAGTGCCGCAGACATTATCTAGTAACAGACTGAACCGTTTTGAATTTACAGCTAAGATTAAAGTTTCTTTATTGGAGATAATGTTGCCATAGATTGTTTTCTTATTACACATACAATAACAAAGGCAATGTCTTAAATTAAGCTGGCTTGTTTATGGTTATGCAGATTTCATGTTTCGATCAGAAACATTCAGCATCTGTCGTGGTTAAGGAAAGGGTGCAAAATAGAGTTGATATCTTTCTTGTTGAGAAAAAGCGCTTTGCATGAAACTGATAAAAGGAGGTGAGGAAGGCAAAAAAGGAGGATCGATCGGACCGAGAAGGAAAACGAAGAAGAAAACGATGCATACTTAAGTGGGACGCGGAAAGCAGTGCTGATCTTTTCTTTTATTAGGACGATGTTTTTGCCATCTCAATTACAGAGCTTTTTTCCTTTTTTCCCATTTCGCGCGCACTAACGAGACCCCCGCCGATAGCGACCGAGAAAATCTGAGTTTCCTCAGTGCCAAATGCGCAGATAACATGTCTTTCCAACTCGAATACGCATGGCATGCATCGGAGCCTATAAACAAGTGCACAGATAATGATATCTCTCTAACCATATTTGGACAAACTTGGCCTACCTATCTTGATCTTTCCGCCCCATGAACACAAAAATAATCAAACCAGTGTGCTTGCTTTGTTGTTTGCAAGTACGCGCAGATACACCGCAGAGAAAGGGAGATATATTACTGTATTTGCAGTAGACTGTAAGTTGGTTTGTTATTCCTGGTTGCAGTCTCCACTAACATCGTTGGTGTATTTTTTATGTGTAGCAAGTGTAAAAGACAGATCAGATATTGTCCAATCAAAAGCTTGTAAGTGCCCAACTGGCCAACTTAATTGGGTGTTGCGGAATCGTTTCAGCTGACTCCCTTCTTTGTTGAGCTGTTCTATATTTCCTAGTCAAAACTACTGGCCCCGCAAAAACAGAGTCAAAACTATTGGGCAACAAGTACAAAACAGTGAGTCAACAGTCAACAGTTTGTAACATGCGGAAAGAAGCAGAGCAGTCGCGCATAGTAGCATAATCGACTCAGGAAATCTCACATTACTCCGGTTGAGGAAATTGCACAAACCATCTACTATTGGTGCTAGTTTTGCACAAAACACTCACTTTACAGGTTTGTTGCACAAAACACCACATTTTGAGGTAATTTGTTGCAGTTAGGTCTAATCCACCATTTGGGTGTGTTGACATGATTTCTGACAAGTGGGTTCAGTTTGTAAGTGCATCCGTGACAAGAAAAAACAGCCACATCAGCAGCCAACTAGAACTATCAATATCTCACAATTCTTGCTCCAATTGAGCTGATTTTTTTCTAGAATATTAGTGAGTGCACACATGATTTATTGGTTTGTTTTGCATTTTACGAAAATGTTAAATTTGAACAAAAATATTAAACAAGTCAACTAACATTGCAAAATCGCCCAGTATTTGGATGCTAAAACCTCATGGCGGTAATATTTTGGTGTGTGCGACTTGATGATGTCTGTAATGGTCACATGACAACTACTTGGATGGTAACACCTCATGGCGGTAATATTTTGGTACGTGAGAGTTGATGATGTCAATAATGGCTTTATGGCAGCCACTTGGATGCTAAAGCCTGACAGCGACAATATCTGCCATATCTTGGTGCTACTGAGTTTATTTTATGAATATTGTGCCTATTTATGAATCATTTTATATTTGTGTAGCAATCTTATGTTTTTCACATGAAAATTTGTGGTGTGCTATTAGCTATTTGTAACCAGTAATGAATCTGGAAAGTTTCAGCTAGTTTGGATCACATTATAATGAGATATCTGCAGTTTACATTGGCTCATAATTTTTTTACTCAAAAATCAAAATTTTCAAAAAAAAATGCAGAACAATTCCAGTAAATCACACATGTATGCAATACTACTCTCGAGAAAAGGCAGCTCATTTGGACTACAGTTTGTGAGATATTTGCAATGTTAGTTGACTCGTTGAAATTTAACATTTTAAAAAAATATTTAAAAAAACCCAATAAATCATAGATGCACTCACTAATATTCTGGGGAAAATCCAGCTCAATTGAAGCAAAGAATTATGAGATATTGACAGTTCCAGTTGGCTGCTGATGCGGCAAGTTTTTCTTGCCGTGATGCACTTACAAGCTGAACCCACTTGTCAGAAATCATGTCAACACATCCAAATGGTGGATTAGACCTAGTTGCAACGAATTACCTCAATATGTGGTGTTTTGTGCAACAAATCTGTAAAGTAGGTGTTCTATGCAAAACTAGCACCAAAAGTAGGTGGTTTGTGCAATTTCCTCTACTTCGGTTCAACAAATTTCACCGTCGTGCAAAAGAAGGGAGAAGCCGACGCTGCAAGTAAAAAAGGAAACAAGAAAAACACAAGTTTTTACTCGATACAAAATAGTCCTGAGATGGCCTTTGTTTTTCTTCTGTAGGCAGAAGAGTAAGCGATTTCTTTTTTTGCAAAAAATAATCTGTTCTATCATGAAGATTCATCGAAAGTATAAAGCACCCCAAACATGATAAAAATTACATTGAGATTAATGGACCACCAAACAACCATTGTCTCTGACACAACGAGCCGTCGACGCGCCGTTGTCGCCGCTCCCATACCGAGTCGATCTGACATTGTCGATGACAGCTGGAAAGTCTTCGTGCATGTGCCCATAAAGACCAATGCTTTGGAGTCGCAGTTGTTTTCGTTGAATCTTTGAATCGACCTGAGGAACTTGACACCAATATCGTTGTTGCATATGCGCAGTGGAAAACCCTAACCTCACCTGGAGGAGCTGTCAGGATACACCAAAGCTCCTTCTAATCCGTCCCGGTGGACAAACTTGAGGAGAATTGAAACCCAAAAAACCAACTCGGAGAAGCGCCGCCATCCGTACAGGTGACACCCCCGCAAGGACTAAAGCTCTACCTATCCACTAATCGAACCAATGTAAAGTGGCTAACATTATTATTTGGAAGAAGCCCCAGCATCCATACATTCTTTTTAGAACCCTACTAGTCAGGTCTTAATTAATATGCTTTTAAATAAATAAATTTGGTTGGGCTTCTAGAATAAAATGGATAAGGACATCTCCAACATCAACCCACAAATTTCCTACCGCATCCGTCCGCAGACGCGGGAGGGGGGAGGGTGGGGGAGGAGGGGCAGTCCGCGGACACGGATACGGGAGGACGACATCCAACCCTAGACGCATACATTTCAAACTTCTTTCAACAGACCAGATGAAATTCGTGCAAACAAGGCCGACGCGGATTTCATACAAATCGGACGAAAACGGTTACATTTTGAACATACTTTCAACTAAAAACGAAACCAGACTAGTCTACGACCTGCGCGGCGGGTCTCCAACGTTGTTCCCATGACCGGCAGCGGGGAGCCTTGGAGGTATATACTTCAGCGCAAAGGACGGCTCCCTTCCCCACCGCTCATCGGAGTGGAACTGCCACCTGATGCTTCAGACGGAGGGGAAGGGTCCCTATGCTGCACGAACCAAAGTGAGATATGCCCTAGAGGCAATCATGTGATGATGATATTTCCTTATATATTCATGAGTCCTTTGTATTATCCTTGAACATCATCAATGATATGTATCAATAAGTATGTGGCTTGTTTGTGGAACTATGTATTGTATGATGATTGTTCTAATGGTCCCTAGTTGATAAGGTTATGCGGACACATATTCTTGACTAGTATACGAATCGGTTGATGACTATGTTTCACAAGTCATGTGCATGAAGATGCTAAACTGATAGTATGGACTCGGGGATGGAGATCACCGAGTCGAACAGACCCACTTTGAGATGCAGCGAGATATAGTCATATGTTAGTCTCAAGTATAATGTCTATGCCATGTCCTAGACCTGAGGTCCTCGCATATTCTTGGGATGAGGATCGACTCACTTAGGGTCTATCAAACGCTACTTCGTAACTGAGTAGTTATAAAGGTAGGGTAAGTCGTGAGACATGCCGCGAGACATGACTGACCAAGATGGGATTTGCCCCTCCTATATGGAGAGATATTCTTTGGGCCCTCTCGAGTGATCAGATTCGGAAAGTATGGCCATGCGACTTGGGTTAAGTGTTAACCCAGTTCGGGAATCTGTATCACAGTTTCGAGAAGAGGGGTCGAGCTATTACAAGGGTGACATGTACTTGCCTTGAGCTCGACAACATATATCATGAGGAAAAAGGAATGTTGCATATGACACATTGTCGAGGTTCGTCGAACGACTTTACACACACATGGGAGTTGGCATGTTGTGTAGGAACCGCTACCAACTATCGACTTGGTCGTGTCCCTGTGTACGTGAACCTATAGGGTCGCACACTTAAGGGGCTGCAGCCCATTCGGATTGGATCCGAGTTGAAAATGGAAATGGACTCCTACTGGGCTCAAGTGTTGAGCCCACCTCGGAGGTCTATATAAAGGGGAGTGGGCACACCACTCATGGTTGATCTTCTTCCACCCTAGACAGCCATCGCCGCCACTCCCCACAACCATGACGCGCGACCGGACCTAGCAGTCCGCCGCCCAACGCTGCACCCCACACGTGTGGATACCTTGGAGGCATCGCACTTGCGATGCTCAGACAAACTGTAAGAAGGATCCGTGAAGTACTGTTCAGGGGAGATCACCGTTCGCGGGTCTTCGCTGTGCGTGGGAGATCGGCAACACGAGGAGGTGATGGCCCAGGAGATCGACTACACGCATCACCAACTCTACTTTCGCTGCGGTGACTGCGCGTCTAGTGGTAAACCCGATCTCGTAATCTATTCCCAGATGCATGCTCTTGGGTGCACGGTAGAATTTTTTTATTTAGCGCCAGCATAGCGTACCGCGTGTTCCAACACCAACCGGCGACAGACTCCTGTGTTCTACTTCTCCTTGATGATGGCAGCGGACATGGACGAGCTGACCACCGACCCATCGACCCTCGTGCATCCGGCTTCTGTCTCCGCCTGCATGGCGTGGTCGTAGGTGCGGGAGGTGCGGTCACAGACACGGGAGGTGTGGGACGACACGATGTCGTCGACATCGGCTTTGATGCACGTGTCGTCGTGCTCCTCGCCGTGCCGCCGTGGAGCACGACACCACTCCTCCTCGAGCTGTCCAGGAGCGATGAGTTGCTGAACCACGCGTCGGTTTGGGGCGGCAACTGGCTCCGTCGGGCTAGGCTAGGGAGGTGGAGTAGCGAGCTTCCTCACTCATATCCAGCCGGCTCGGCGGGCCACCTAGCCGGCTTTTATGCCAGAGAACTGCTCTTCTGGTTCGTCGGATGCCATTGAAAGATTGGAGAAAATGGTGGAAGGAGGAGATGGTGAGCAGCGGAGTGGTGCGATTCTTGCCCAGTGTCTGGCCTTGTTTATATAGAGGGTGGAAGGAGGAGATGGGGAGCGACGGAGTGGTGCAATTCTTTCCCGGTGTCTAGCCTGGTTTATTTAGAGGGCGGACGGGAGGAGCCTGCCTAGCGTTGTGTTTAACACCGACCCACTGATGAATGAACGTGTGGACGGAATAGGTTCCTCGGCTTCCATGCGGGTTTAATGAAGGTGTTTGAATGTGGCGAGGAGACCTGTTCAGCCAAGCGAGCAGCGGGCGGTGCCCTCGTCCGGTGCGCCGCTTCAATGGCGGAGGCAGTGAAAGGTCGCGTCCGCTCTGAGCGTCCTTCATAGTTCATACAGAGGCATGAATGCGGGCAGCTGGCGCCGAGCCGGAATATGCGCGGGCGAGGGATGAGGGGCTTGGGTGAGGCCATGACGGTCAGAAGCAGGCGTAACAGCGGTCCGGACTCCCACAAACCTCCCTCATGTTTGTTTCCAGTTTACGAAAGAAACTATGTCCAAACCGTGTCATGGATCAATATAGGCCCACGTTGGATGGCTGCCAGGGTCCGGATAACGCGATCGGAACGATTACAGAAGATTTGAGAGTGAGCATTGAAGATGCCCTAAAAGACAGCTTATTCTAAAAGGGAGCAAAAGAACTCACCCTTAGCTGTATGGATTTGAGCGTACTGATGCGTGAGGTTGTAGGGGTCGCTAGGGGCCGAACCTGTAAGAACGTGTCTCGATGGTGGACGGTAATGCACACTTTAGCCATAATGGAACGACTGGTTTTCTCAGTTTTGAGAAGTTATTGCTTGGTTCTTTTTTTTGTTTGTTTTCCTTTTGTTATTAATAGTTCTTTCTATTTTTTGTTTATTGACTATTATTTTTCATTTCCTTTTTCATGAGTATTTATTAAAATTAATGAACATTTAAATCATATAAATATATTTAAAAATCTATGAATATTTCTCAAATTCATGAGAATTTTTAAATTCATCAATACTTTTAACATTTATGAACGTTTTATAGTCTTTTAAAATATTAAAATTTGTGAACATATTTTCAAATTTGTGAACAGTATTTGAAATTCATGAATATTTTTTGACAAATCACTTTTTTTTCGCAATTTTTTTAAAATACAAGATTTTTAAAAATATATGTGCATCTTTTTATTTACCGACTTCTCCGAATAAAAAAATATCATAGCCATTTTTTCCGTGCTAGTAGTGGAGACAACAGAGCTGGGAGCTGGGATGAGAGAGGGAGAGCATCATTGGCCAACCCATGTGAGCATTATAGCAATAATTTCATGGTTTCAGCACGCTATAAGAACTTTGAAGGGGCTAACAAAACCACCACGAGCTAACACCAAGACTAGAACATGTAAGGACACCACAACCATGCACCGAGCAACTCCACTCTTGTTTCAGGAAAAATATCGTCTCCAATAGCATTCCAACATGATATACGAATCAAAACATCGACATGACATAATTAAAACCCAAACCAAACATAGATAAAACCAGAACAAAACAACCAATTATAGTAACCTATATTAGAGAAAAAAAGAGTTAGTCCCACGAGAGAAGAACGGTGTGGCGAAGCGCGCGTTAGCCTTTAGTAAGATACTAAGTGTGGGAAAATGTAGTAGAAAAACAAGATCTTTTTTCCACCCCATGAATCAAGAACCAGGATCACTATGAAGATGCATAGAAGGTTAGATATGATCATTACCAACTTTGAGTTGCAGCGGAAGAAGAGTTGGTGTAGATTGTTCTTGAATTACCTTGAACGAAGAACAAAAGCACGATCTCTCTACAGATTGCACGCGTACGATATCGGCGATCCAGCAGCGCTTTGCCTTCCAGAGCTAGGCATTGCTAGAGAACTATAAGAGGGAGGACCAGCCTCGCGGCCTCTCTTATTTTTCTGGAGAACTAGACGGAGAGAGGGGTGCCAAGATGCATGAGAATTTTCTATGTCCAAAGAGGGGGGCACCCCATGGTTGTTTATAGGTGGCGGAGAGGAGGACCAGCTTGGAAGATGGGCCTCCCCTGCTGTGGAGGCACACCAATAGGTGGGCCCCACCCCTCAACCCTAGCTGCACCAAGTTGTGACTTGGGGCCAAGGCTAAGGGGGGATCTTGCCCTATTGGGCCTTAAGGCCCAACTAGCTGCCCCCTAATAGGCCTATCCTATTTGGGCAGCCCAAGGCACCTCCTATAATTCCACACAACTGCTGGTAAATCTCGGAGTCGTCTTAAATAATTATTTTCCCTTTGGAACTTTTCCACCTTCCTGGTTCTCTTTGAAATGCTTCTCGTTTCCTCAAAACACTTTCGGTTCTCTAAAAAAATATGTTATCTCCAAAACTTTTTTGGTGATATTCTTCTATGCTCCTAGCTCCTATAGTTATCAACAGATATTGTAAAACCTTAAGTGTGTGACCCTGCATGTTTGCTGAAATATAGACATGCCTAAAACACTTTTTGTTCAATGATCAATAACGGAACATATGACTGAACCTGTAGCTACCCTATGCTATTCCTTTTGTTTAGTGATCAATAACGGAACCATGTGCATACATATTAACCTTTATACTCACACCGATGATTATTGACTAGACCTATAGCTATAGTATGCTATTCATTTTTCTTCGCGATACTTTACAAAACCCAAGGTGAGATATATCGGTACCCCCCTGAGTCGAACATATTATCACAATGCCAGTCTCTGAAGGAAATATGCCCTAGAGGCAATAATAAAGTTGTTATTTATATTTCCTTATATCATGATAAATGTTTATTATTCATGCTAGAATTGTATTAACCAGAAACTTAGTCAATTTGTGAATACATAGACAAACAGAGTGTCCCTAGTATGCCTCTACTTGACTAGCTCGTTAATCAAAGATGGTTAAGTTTCCTAGCCATGGACATGTGTTGTCATTTGATGAACGTGATCACATCATTAGAGAATGATGTGATGGACAAGACCCATCCGTTAGCTTAGCATAATGATCTTTCAATTTTATTGCTACTGCTTTCTTCATGACTTATACATGTTCCTCTGACTATGAGATTATGCAACTCCCGAATACCGGAGGAACACCTTGTGTGCTATCAAACATCACAACATAATTGGGTGATTATAGAGGTGCTCTACAGGTGTCTCCGATGGTAATTGTTGAGTTAGCATAGATCAAGATTAGGATTTGTCACTCCGATTGTCGGAGAGGTATCTCTTGGCCCTCTCGGTAATGCACATCACTATAAGCCTTGCAAGCAATGTGACTAATGAGTTAGTTGCGGGATGATGCATTACGGAACGAGTAAAGAGACTTGTCGGTAACGAGATTGAACTAGGTATTGAGATACCGACGATCGAATCTCGGGCAAGTAACATACCGATGACAAAGGGAACAACGTATGTTGTTATGCGGTTTGACCGATAAAGATCTTCGTAGAATATGTAGGAACCAATTTGAGCATCCAGGTTCCGCTATTGGTTATTGACCAGAGATGAGTCTCGGTCATGTCTACATAGTTCTCGAACCCGTAGGGTCCGCACGCTTAACGTTCGGTGACGATCGGTATTATGAGTTTATGTGTTTTGATGAACCGAAGGTTGTTTGGAGTCCCGGACGTGATCACGGGCATGACGAGGAGTCTTGAAATGGTCGAGACATAAAGATCGATATATTTGAAGCCTATGTTTGGACATCGGAATGGTTCCGAGTGGTTCGGGCATTTTTCCGGAGTACCGGTAGGTTACCGGAACCCCCCGGGAGATGTTATGGGCCTTATGGGCCATAAGAAGGAAGCACACCAGCCCACAAGGGGCTGGTGCGTCCCCCTTGGGCGCGCCATAGAGAGGGCCGGCTCCTCCCCTCCTCCACTCCTTTATATACGGGGAGGGGGCACCCCATGGACACACAAGTTGATCATTGATCCCTTAGCCGTGTGCGGTGCCCCCCTCCACCATAATCCACCTCGGTCATATCATCGTAGTGCTTAGGCGAAGCCCTGCAACGGTAGCATCATCATCACCGTCATCACACTGTCGTGCTGACGAAGCTCTCCCTCGACACTCAGCTGGATCAAGAGTTCGTGGGACGTCACCGAGCTAAACGTGTGCAGATCGCGGAGGTGTCGTACTTTCGGTACTAGGATCGGTCGATCATGAAGACGTACGACTACATCAAATGTGTTGTCATAACTCTCCCGCTTATGGTCTACGAGGGTACGTAGACAACACTCTTCCCCTCTCGTTGCTATGCATCACCATGATCATGCGTGTGCGTAGGAATTTTTTTAAAATTACTGCGTTCCCCAACAGTCTCCTCATTACCGGTTTTGTCCCCTTTCCTCGTTTTGTGTTCTGGAATCCCCGTGATCAAGTCACATTGTGTCTGTCCAGATGATGATGGATGTTGTCATAGGGTCCTAAGAATATCTCTCCATCACCGAAGGTGCAAATCCTAGTCTCGAGCTATGAAGTCCCTTATCAAACATTTTCGATGAAACTTTAAGTTGTCTTTATGATCACTGTATTACGGTTGAGGTTAGAACAGCCCCAAAGTACATCGTCTAGTATGAAGTGACCCTATACTCTCATGGTCTAAGGAATTTTTCATACATTAACTTCTCGTTTTATGGACTACAAACTTGTGACGAAATCATCTCTTAGTACAACATACAAACTTGGGTCAATTCAACACGAGTGTTCTTCTAACATCATGACCTCAATGTTGTCGGCATCATCGTTACACTTAACTATGCCCTTGATCAGAAAAACAAATCATCGTACAACACTTGAGCTAATCCTAGAGGCAAGAGTAGGAATATTATTTTAATATCTATAACTCTACATATGCACGTGAGTTTTCCTCTCGGCCTCTTGATTTTCGTAGGCTCGAGAGCTATAAGGGCATGTACAATGGTGCTATCTTAGGAGTGCCACGTAGGCTAAATGATGAGGTGGAGGAGAAAGAGCTCATAAGAAAAGGCTTGTCTTCTCTTATTTAAGAGAAGACAAGAGATGATCTCTTAGCACAATATGTCTCACCATGTTTTTAGGAATAGCTAGTTATTGATGATAAGGCTAAGACATGACCCATTGTGGAGGTCTTTTTTTGTCATCTCTAAATTACATACAAGATTTGAGATAAGACTATCTTATCAACCATTGTACATGCCCTAACAACTATATCATAGAATATAAACACTAAACTCAGTCGATTTGGAGTCTTGTGGTGCATCGGGGGTTGCGGGGAATGCTATGGGCCCGACCCTGTAAGAGTATATCTCGCCGGGGTGGTCAATTTATTTGGGTTTTGAGAAGGTATTGCCTTTTTCTGCGTTTTTACCAGTTCTAGTTGTTGTTGTTCTTTCAATTTATTTTCTTTTCTTGTTTGTTTTTCTTTTTCCTTTCTCACATTTTAATTCATTAATATTTATTACAAGTTCAAAACATTTTTTAAACTACGGATCTTTTTTAGAATTCGCGTACATTTTTTAATTCATAATTTTTTAAAATTGATGAATATGCTTCAATTTTATGAACATTTTAAATATGTGATCCTTTTTCACATCCATTAACATTGTTTGAAATCCAAAGGTATATTTAAATTTGCAAAAAAATAATGATAAAAATCATATTTTTAATTTGCAATTTTTTAAAAAATTAATGTTTTTTGAAAATACGTGAACTTCTTCAAATAGGAAAAAATACGATAGCCGGTATTTTCCCGATCTAGCAATGAAACAAGCGAAAAAAACTAAGCGAGTGAGAGCTTCATTGGTGGTCCGGGTTGTCGTTAGAGTAGTAATTACATGGTTCCGACATGAAATAAGACCTCCCCAGGGGCTCACACAACTACCACGGGGTGGCACTGAGGTCGAAAAGTGCATTGAAACCACAACCACACATCTAAAAGCTTCGCTCTCCCCTAAAAACAAATATCATCTCCAGCAGCAGCCCAACAAGATATACAAATGAAAAAAAACATAGGAACATATTTAAAATCCAAGCCAACCTAGATAAAATAAAAATGGAACAATCGACCACAATAACCTACCAGAGAAAAAAAACCACATGGGTGAAGAACGGTGCGGCAAAGCATGCATTAGCCTCTAGTACAAATTGATATGGTGCCAAATTGAAGGTCTGTCAAGGCTAAGACCGAGCGTAGCTAATTTAAATTTAAATTATAGTGGCATGTTTGGATATGTTCTCAAAATGAAAATGAAAATTATAGGTGAACATGTTCAATTTGAAAAAGAAAATAAAAAAATGATGAAGTTGAAGTGCAGCCCATGTTCTCTCAACATTTAATTTGAACAATGGACAAGGTGAAAGACAAGAGGGAATTTGGAGATGTGTCATGAAGGCATGATGTACACTAGGCTAACTCATATGGGGGTTAACCAAAAACGCCCAATGTGTATCCAGAAGTCACTTTATGGTGCTTAAACAAAACATGCAGTGTAACACAAAATTATTTAGTAATAGCCTTTAGAAGTAGATGGCAACTTACACTTGGGATGGCATTTTAGTGATAACTAGCAACATTTTCCTAAGAAAAGTTTGGTGAAACAAGAGAGCTACTGCTCTCTGCATTTTGGAAATTATGCCACTTACTTCAAGTAGTCTTCACCTTATTGTTTCGGAACAATGGAGAAAACTTGACATTTTTGTTGATTAAAATGTTTTGATAAGTTTCAATATGCTTGCCAAGGCAATGGCTAATGTCTCAAACTGAATCCTACTATCCCGTATTAAGTAACACGAGTATTTTTTGCATCTGCCAACCCCCAAAGTGTCGCCTCTTCCTTAATTGTGTTGACAATTATTGTAGGGAGGTTGCGATGTGTCAAAATACCCTTTACAAGGGAAGCGAATGGGCTTTCTAATTGATTATTGTTTGGTAATGACAGTCCACCAAGTTTCGATTGAGTCATAGATATCCCAACCATTAAATTGACACCTAGTGTATCGAGCTATTGATTTTTGTGCGGTCTGTATTCCTATGGAATAGGGGGCTTTTGAAGAGTACACACACCTCCGTTTTCAGAACTTGCTTTCGTGCTTTCGGGGGCGGGGGGGGGGGGGGGGGGGGGGGAGGCGATATTTGGTATTCTTGATTGTGGACCAAACTCCCGTAGCACATTTTTTAATGTTGAAAATTTTCTGAAAAAGTCAACACATTCACACAACATCAATCAATGTTGCCACAAAATTTCAATCAAATTTTGAAACATTGGTCATGATACAAAAATGACAAATTTGACGCTGGATAGTACGAAACATAAGTTGTGCTTTAGATTTCACTCGTTATCTCTTTTAGTAACACGTATCACATTTATGTATCTTGAGCTGTATTTCAAATTTTGATTTGAATTTTTGTGACAACGTTGATTCTTGTTGTCTCAATGTGCTAATTGTTTTTTTAGATTTTGTTCAAACATTCAAAGAATTTACATTTCGACAATGTCCATACTTTCAAAACAGTAGCATTCATCATGGTGGTCGTGGCTAGTGAAAATTGTACCTTGTAGGCCAAGACTGTGGACTAGGCACTATCATCCATGAATTTCCATCTAATTACATGGATAAGCCTTTTCAGAAGGATATCAAATTCTTGAATGTGCTCTAAGGTGACCCCTTGCTCCATCCTAGCATGTTTATATCCACGCACTTCCTCTGTTTTTAATTACTTGACATGTTAGTTTTTTCTTAAGTTAAACTTTATAACTGTTGATCAAATTTGTAGAAAAATTATGTATTATAAACATCTATATTACCAAATCAATACCGGTAGATTCACCATTGAATATATTTTCACATCATACATATTCATTATTGTAAAGGTTCATAAATTTGGTTAAAAAGTTTGACTTAGTAGAAAGCTAATATGCAGAGTATTTTCTTTCCACAAAATTTTTAATCATGTTTTTCTTTGATTAAATCTCAAAATATTTCGGGGCAATATCTTTGGGCTTGATCCATTCGGTCACAAATTTTAGCTTTTCAGCATCACCCACAGTAGTGGTCGCAAAGCACTCTATCTTGCTCACTACAAGATTATATGCTCTGTAGTTCATCACTATAGTTCTCGGTAACTCCTAGCTGTGCTCGAGTGCATATGTTCTTGGCTTAAAATTATAAAATTGCATTGTATACAATGTATACACAAACAAATATATTTTTTCATAACCTTTGGACTTTACAACATGTTTTGTTTTACAAGGGAGCTTGGGATCACAAAATCAGCATCCAGTCTCGGCAAAAAAAAGTTGGGAGTGACCGTCCTCTATATCGATTGATGGAAGCATGCATTCTTTTTGTGAGATCCAAAAGCCAAGTCAGTTGTATGAAAGAAAAAAGAACAACTGATTTTTTTTGGTATGGATCCTAATGTAAGGTCTCACGAGTACAGCGCCGACTGAGACCTAACCAAATCTTAGTCGACTGAGATTTAACGTAAAAAAACACAAGTTAGTTTTTGCGACATGCCCTAACAAACCATTTAGGTAGAAACTTTTCTTTTGACGGGAAGGCCTTGACGGCTAGCTTTATTGATCAATCAAATTTACATCGTCCGCTAAAAACTTTACAATAAAATCAGGCGATGCATCCACCCACAAGGATGGAGTGTTTGCACCACCCCAGCTAGCTAGCTCATGAGCAACACAATTTGATTTCCGATTGCAATGCTCAATAGTCACTTTCCCTATGTCCCTGAGTAGAATTCTACTCTCTTCGAAGATTGAAGCTGCCATCGTAGCATGACCTTCATTTAGGTAGAAACTTAATTAGCCCTGCATGTGTAAAAACAATTAAGCTTTTTAAAAACTTGTAGCCGTGGACTATTCTGTCCCGTGATCGGTTACAGCGGGCCCGGGCCCCGTAATCAGATTACGATTTCCCAACCTTTATATCCCTTCTTTTTACTGTGACGCGTGTCGAAATTCCACCTACCTTCACTGCATCAATCATGGACGCCTTCTGCTTTCCAAAAATCGGCCTAAACTGCGTGTCGATGATACAACATGCTAGTCCAAAGGATTCTCCCTTCGCTTTGCGTACACGTACGCTTCACAAATTTGGTGCCAAAAAGACTCCCGTCGCCTCTTTCGGCCCAACGACGGGCGACACAGGCCTCGGCTGCGCATGTGAGCAAAGCACGAAAACCGCCGTGGACTCGGCGCACAGGCATGGAGAAGAGAACGATCGTCGGGCGGGCGGCGCCACACGTAGGCTCCGCATGGGATCCCACGGGCAGGCCCCACGTGCCCCTACCGCGCCCGCCGCTCGAGCTATAAGTACCCGCGCTTATCCCACTCCGGTTCCACCCACCTTAAGCTCTGAGAAGCTACCACACACACACGCACACCGCGCACGAACGCACGCGCGCGCGCACTCCCTGAGGGCCAGCTGCCTGTGCCTGTGCGCCGTCTCGCCGGAGCTCGGCGTTGGAACGCGACCGGGAGGTTGCGGGCTTCGCGTACGTTGCACGAGCTCTCAGCTGGTTCTCCGGCCGGGCTTGCTTTGTTTGGCCGTGCGCCGCGCGCCGAGTGACATGACGACGAGCCAGGACGTGGTTGTTTCGGAGATGGGCATTGGGGCGGGCGGGGCGGCCATGCCGGGCTCCGGCGCCGCGGGCCTCTTCGCGTGCCGCAGCGCCGCCAGCGCCGGGGCCATGTCCATGCGGCAGACGTACCGCGACCTCGCCGCCGCCGCCGCGCGCTCCGCGAACTGCACATGGGCCGAGCTCGAGGCCATGCGCGCCGCCTCGCCCACCCGCTCCCGCCCCGGCGCCGACGTCGACGAGCTCACGGCCTGGATGGTCAGTCCCGCTCATCCCTCCTGCCTCCACGGCGGGCGTCGTTTTTTCACGGTGCATGATTGTTGCCTCCAGGCCGGTGGTGACTCTAACCTTTCTTTGGCTTCTCTTGTGCTCTGAGCAGAGGAAGCACCCGTCGGCGCTAGGCAAGTTCGAGCAAATCGCCAGCGCGTCCAAGGGGAAGAAGATCGTCATGTTCCTCGACTACGACGGCACCCTCTCGCCCATCGTCGCCAACCCCGACGCCGCCTACATGAGCGACGCGGTGAGTCACTCCCCGGCCCTGCAACATTCAACTTCTCCACCGCCGTCCGGCCAGCCTGAAAACAAAAACCAAGACTATATTTGCTGATCGATGTCGTCTCCCCGGCCTCGTGGTGGGTATCTGTGCAGATGAGGGAGGCGGTGCGCGACGTTGCGAAGCACTTCCCGACGGCGATCGTGAGCGGGCGGTGCCGCGACAAGGTACATTCCCCGCGCCACTTCACTTCTCTCTCTCTCTCTCTCTCTCTCTCTCTCTCTCTCTCTCTCTCTCTCTGCCATATCAAGTGACTAGCCCGTGAGTGCGCGCGATGATTAAACTCTGGCTTTGCTCTCGCGGCGGTGCAGGTGCACAACTTCGTCGGCCTCTCCGAGCTGTACTACGCCGGCAGCCACGGCATGGACATCAAGGGACCAGGCTCCAATGTATGCCCATTCCCCTCTCCATCTCCACAACATCCACTCTATACGACGATCCTTAATTAACCCTTTTGATTAAGAAATCTCGCTGACTAATCTCACCTCATGCCAATCTGCAGCCCGAGTCTGTCCTGTGCCAGCCCGCAAGCGAGTTCCTCCCCATGATCGACGAGGTACTTAATTACACCAGCAACCACTTGAACCAATTTACCTTACAAATGAGGAGAAGAACACCTGCCCATTCCTGCTTATCTACCTAGCCGGTGGTGTTTAAGTAGCTGGTGCACGAGGAGGCTAGCTAATGATGGTGAATCACATTTTTGTCAGGTGTACAAGGTGCTTGTGGAAAAGACGAAGTCCACACCTGGAGCCAAGGTGGAGAACAACAAGTTCTGCCTGTCCGTCCACTTCAGATGTGTGGATGAAAAGGTAGGCGAGCCTTACTCCACCTTGGGAGACCCAACCACTTCGCCACTTAAATTAACAGGCATGCCGCATCATGTGCGGTTAGTTTTGTTATGTCGTCTCGTCTGAGCTAACCACTCTCCTCCGTGCATGCAGAGATGGAACTTCTTGGCTGAGCAGGTCAAGGCCGTGATCAAGGACTACCCCATGCTGAAGCTCACCCAAGGGAGGAAGGTGGGTTATTATTCAATGCCTTGTTGCCGATGAACTCGGCGACGAACCACAGCATTAGTTGACCTTTCCCTCGTGAGGATCTTGATCAAGATTGGAACCTCCATTTGTTTATAGGTCTTCGAGCTCCGGCCCAGCATTATGTGGGACAAGGGCAAGGCGCTGGAGTTCTTGCTCGAATCGCTAGGTACGCACGCAACGACGACTCCTCCACATACTACTTATATATCTTCCGTTCGTGTCAGTGTCGCGACAGTCGTTTTCGGCCCCGGTTTTTCTCTATTCACCTGCGTTTCACACCACTGTCGTTTAGGAAATGAAAAAAAAACCGTGCGCTGACGGACACTCTACCCCGTCTCTCCAGGATTCGCCAGCTGCAGCGACGTCCTGCCGGTGTACATCGGCGACGACCGCACCGACGAGGACGCCTTCAAGGTGCTGCGGAAGAGGGGCCAGGGCGTGGGGATCCTGGTGTCCAAGTGCGCCAAGGAGACCAGCGCGTCCTACTCGCTGCAGGACCCGGCGGAGGTCATGGAGTTCCTGCTCCGGCTGGTGGAGTGGAAGCGGAGGTCGTCGGCGGCGGCGCCGGCCATGGTCCGGCCGCGGGTGCAACCCCGGCCGGCGGCCCACCAGCTAGCCTAGCAGCAGCAGCACAGATCCAAGACGCCGGTCGGGTCGACCACCGGTCAATCCAGCTCGTCGCGATCGGTGTCCCGTCGTGCCAACACCACCCCACCCCCACCCCACCCCACCCCACCCCGCCCAAGTTTTCTCTGATGGTTCTGTGGTGGCCTCCGGAGCGGACCCTGCGGTGGTTACGTGCATGTTCTTCGGTCGAGCCCCCGTGGAAAACGATCGGAGGCCCACGCAGCTCGCTCGCTCGCTCGCTCCCGAACTGCACGCCTGTGTGCTGGGAGCTGCGGCAGCATATGACACAGTGACCGACCGACCGTGTCTAGCTAGCAATGTACTACTGCTGCTGGTCTACTAGTACTCTACCACTCCACTACTCCACTACTCCCTTGTTGCTTTTTGTCCCACGGGCTGGGAAGGCACATGCAAAGCTACCTGCCGCTCCCGGCCTGCCGGCCTTGACGAGAAAGAAGGTTCTTCGTTATTATTCACCCATGTAACTAGCTAGGATCCATCATCCACCTCGCCCTCTGTCCAGTGTTCAATTGTCTCTGTAAAATGCAGTAATGGAATCAGTTAACAGTGATTATTTCGTACTACATCATGCATGCATGGGTGTCAGCTTGTCTAATCTGTCGCTTTGAATATGATCTCGTTCGTTCGTTGCGGTAAAGATATATAAACTACACACATACGTACACACACTGCTTGCATGAGTACACTGATGGATGTGACCATGAAAGAACGGTAAGAAAAAGAAATGCCGCACCGGTACGACGTACAACGCCCTCTCCAGGAGGGAGCAGAATGAGCTATTTACCCAAAACCACCACATTATGGGTTAGGGTAACAAATCGGTACCACATTTCAGGCAGGTCACACAAAACCACCAACAATGGGTTTAATTTATAACGCGGAGCACTGACGCTGCGTTTTAGCCCCGAAAACAGCGAATCCGACAGGTTGGTCCCGCATGTCGGGCTGACGTGGCGCGTGTTGACGGACGCCGTTAGACAGCGAGAGACGGCCGTTTCGGCGCGCCCGTCTACGAGGTCAAGCCATTCCCTTCCCCCGCTCGATTCAATCCAGTCGATTCAGTCCTTTCCCGCTCCGCTCCGATGGCGACCAGCTCCGGCGGCGACGGCGCACACGGAGTCAACGGAAGCGGCGACGCCGCACTCAGCGGCGAGGGCCTTGGTACTACTTCAGGGCAGAAGCTGTTGCGCTCGCAATGCGGGGTCATCGGCCTCCACACCGATGGCGGCTGCGACCTAGATCCAGAGTCTTCCGCGGCGGCGGGCCTGTCGCCGGAGCATGGTACCGAGGAAGCAGCTTCGCAGATTGGTCCCGCGGATGTGCTCCCGTTCGTCCCATCTTCAGCTAGATAATCTGAATCTTTCAAAATCTGTTCTTACTGCAGGATCATTTGGCCATGTTTATCGACTACAGGATCATCCCATCGTCACCGGGCATCGATCTTTCCTCCTTACCGCAGGATCTCTTTTAAACATTGATTTGTTAGTCATTTAGAAGTGATTGTAGTCCTGAATTTTTGTCGACTATCACATCTTTAGTTAGGGTTCAGTTATCTTAGTAGTACTGTATGGTTCTGAATTTTTGGAGAAAATCACACTGTAGTTTTCATTTATGATATTGCTACACTACACTGCATTGTAATGCTTTACACTGCATTGTAACCGGTTTGAGCTATATTAGGCTTGTAGATATTGTCTTGTTAATATATGTCTATTTTAGGCCTGAATTGCTTACACTGCATTGTCATGTTACTGTAATTTAAAATTTTGCTTACACTGATAGTAATGTTAGTACTGATTTGCCATGTTACTATAATTTAAAATAGTTCATTATAATTGTCAGATATAATGGTCAGTTATGTTAATACAATTGACTTGTTAATATTCATTTGTATGTCTATTTTAGGCCTGAAGATTTATGGTCAATCTATTTCCAGTTTCCTGGAGAGAAGTATGCTCTTGTTAAGATGTCTGAAAGAGAAATCACTTATGGTAGTTTGGTCAATGTAATGGTCAGCAATGGATACTGTAAGGATGACAGTCTTTGCTACTTGAAAGATGAAAATATAGGGCTGCAAGGTGTTTGTGTGATTAAAGGCAACATTGAAGTAATTCACATGCTGAGACAATTTGAGAGCACCCAGACATTGTCACTGACAATTAGAAAGGGAAAGGTAGTTATTGAACCAGCAGTTGGAGAAGATCAACATGCACAGCAAATAGAAGAAGAGGCACCTGTTGTTTTTGCTGTTGCTGAATCAGGTGTTGTGCACAAAACAGTTCCTCCTAACTGTCAGTTACATCTTGGGACACAGGAAAGTGTAAATTTTTTGCCACTCAAATCATTTCCTCCTAACTATCAGTTCCATTTTGGGACACAGCTTAACACTGAAGTAAGTGTCAATTATGCTGATTTTTAGTTTGATTCAGATGAGGAGGACAATGCAGTTAGTGAGGAAGCAATTCCTGTAAGCATGGACACTGATGAGGAGGACAATGCAGTTAGTGAGGAAGGTTCAAGCAGTGATGAAGATTTTGTAGTTGATGTTGACCACTTAGATGCAGGAGAAGAAGAAGATGACTCAGATTCAGTGCATTATGTAGAAGAACAAATTGCAAATAGGAGGACAGAGGAACCTGGGCTAGATGAAACTCTTTCTGAAATAAAGAGGAAGAGAGCTGAATATATGTCAAGTACACACTGTGAGGGGGACACAGATCCTGAAGATATATATGACATGGAGCAGGAAGAAGATGATGAGGAGGCCCAAGAGATTCCAGTTCCTGAGCCTGTTAAGAAGAAGGCAAAGAGGCCAGGTCCTACTAGTAGGTCCCACTCTAGTGTTGGTCCAAGCATTAATCCTGATTGGTTTCCATCTTCAGAAGAGGAAGATACAGACTTTGAAGCAAATGATGATGGAAATGAACCAATGTCCTTTGTTATCAGCTCTGGCAAAAGGAGTAGGGCTAAGAAAAGACCACCTAGGGTCTGGTATGATGAGGACAGGATGCATCCAGAACAGCAATTCCAGCTAAAGCTCTGTTTCAAAGATGTTTACCAATTCAGAGAGGCCCTAGTCAATTTGCATGTGAAACAACTTAGAAGATATAAATACCACAGAAATTGCACTGATAGGGTAATTGTTTGCTGTGAGGGAGATGGTTGTCAGTTCTACATGGTAGCAGCACAAATAACAAATGAGCCCACTTTCTGCATTAAAAAGATGAGGTTGGAGCACACATGTCCCACCCAGTCTGAGAAAACTAGGATTAGTTCAAGGTGGCTTGGCAACAAAATGCTTGAGACCATCAGATCAGATCCCAACACTACTGTACCTGCTATTGTTGACAAGGCAAAGAGGCAATTTGGGCTTGAGATTCCTAGGATGATGGCATGGAGGGCTAAGAAGAAAGCAAAAGAGATTGTGCTTGGTGATCACAAGAAGCAATATAAGAGGCCGAGAGACTATTTGGAGACTGTGAAGCTTACAAATCCTGGATCTAGGTGCATTGTCACTACTGTTAGTGGAACCAGAGAAAATCCTACTGCTGGACCAAGGTTCCATGGTCTATTTTTCAGTTTGAATGCATGTTGTGACGGCTTCTTGAATGGATGTAGGCCATTCATAGGTCTAGATGGCTGCTTCATCAAATTGACTAGTGGTGCACAGATACTAGCAGCTACTGGAAGGGATGCAAACAACAATATGTACCCCATTGTCTTTGGAGTGGTTGGAGTTGAAGATACAGTTAACTGGTCCTGGTTCTTGACACAGCTAAAGTATGCTCTAGGGGGAAGTGAAGAGGGCAAGTTTGGAAAGTACACATTCATGTCTGATAGACAGAAGGTTAGTTCATTTGCTTGTTCATTTAGTTGTTCATTTAGTTCATTTACTTGTTCATTTACATGTTCATTTAGTTCATTTACTTGTTCATGACTAGTTGGTAGGTGTCGAGTCGTAACCCTTCTTGTCGACACTTAGGCATAGATAGCCTAGGGTGACCCATGTGGTATCAAAGAACATATCCATCATCAAAGTGATGCCATCATGACTAGTTGGTACGTGTCGAGTCGTAACCCTTCTTGTCGACACTTAGGCATAGATAGCCTAGGGTGAACCATGTGGTATCAAAGAACATATCCATCATCAAAGTGATGCCATCATGACTAGTTGGTACGTGTCGAGTCGTAACCCTTCTTGTCGACACTTAGGCATAGATAGCCTAGGGTGAACCATGTGGTATCAAAGAACATATCCATCATCAAAGTGATGCCATCATGACTAGTTGGTACGTGTCGAGTCGTAACCCTTCTTGTCGACACTTAGGCATAGATAGCCTAGGGTGAACCATGTGGTATCAAAGAACATATCCATCATCAAAGTGATGCCATCATGACTAGTTGGTACGTGTCGAGTCGTAACCCTTCTTGTCGACACTTAGGCATAGATAGCCTAGGGTGACCCATGTGGTATCATTTAAAATCATATTAACTCATATAAAATCATTTAAAATCATATTAACCCATATAAAATCATATTAAATCATTTAAAATCATATTAACTCATATAAAATCATATTAACCCATATTAACTCATATAAAATCATTTTAAATCATATAAAATCATATTAACTCATATAAAATCATATAAAATCATATAAAATCATTTAAAATCATTTAAAATCATATAAAATCATTTAAAATCATTTCAATTCACTTTCATGCAGGGTCTACTCAATGCAGTGACAGCAGTATTCCCAAACTGCCATCATAGGTACTGTTTGAGGCACATCTATGCAAACTTCCAGAGAGCAGGATTTGGAGGAGATGATTTGAAGAGATGCATGGATGCAACTGCCTATGCTTACACTGAACATGACTTCAATTTGTCCATGGAAAGCATGAAGGCTGAGTGCACTGCTGCTTGGGAGTGGATGTCAAGAATTCCTGCTAAAGCTTGGTCTAGGCATGCAATGGACACTAATTGCAAAACTGATTTAGTGGTGAATAACTTAAGTGAAGTTTTTAATAAGTACATTCTAGATGTAAGGAACAAGCCAATTGTCACAATGATCAATGGGATCAAGGACAAGTTGCTAGTGAGGTTCCACCAGAAGAGAGAGGGTGGAAAATGTGCTAGATGGGAGATTGCACCAACCTATGCAGAGAAGTTGGAGATGAACAAGAAGTATGCAAGGGATTGCAAAGCACTCATAGCTGGCCAAGGACTTTTCCAAGTCACTAGTGGAGACAAGACCTATGGTGTTGACACAAACATATAGATATGTGGGTGCAAGAAATGGGACGTCACTGGAGTTCCTTGCAAACATGCTTGTTCTGCCATCTATAGGTCTAAACAGCTGCCAGAGGATCATATCAATGTGTTCTTCAAGAAATCTATGTACTTGGAGGCATATAAGCCAGTAATTTACCCTGTTCCCGGTCTAGATAGCTGGGTGAAAACTCCAACACCTGACATTGAACCACCACAGTTCAAAGATGACAAGAAGGGGCCAGCAGAAGAGAAAAGGAAAAAAGGAAAGTTTGAGCCACCTCAAGCAAAACAGACTTCTAGGATGGCTACTATAACATGTGAGAACTGCAAGCTGCAAGGACACAAATACACAAGTTGTCCTAAGCCATTAAGGCCTGATTTGCAAATCAGGAGGAACAAGCACATGGTATTTTCATTTTGAAATTACTTGAGTTTTCATTTCTATTGACTGATTATTATAAAGTTGTTTAATTTTTTAATTACAGGAAAACATGACTGTACCTGAATGGCACCATGGTGCAGCTTCATCAGCTACTGGAAGTGCTAGGGGTGCACCATCATCATCTACTACAAACTCCTCTCCTGCTGCTGCAAGAGGTGCAAAGACTACTGCTGCTAGAAGGGGTGCTGCTGGAAGGGGAGCAGCCTCAGCTCCTGCTGCTGGAAGGGGAGGAGCCTCATCTGCTGCTGCTGGAAGGGGAGGAGCCTCATCTGCTGCTGCTGCTAGAGGAGCAAGCTCTGCATCTACTCTTGGAAGGGGTGCTAGAAGGGGTGCTACTTCATCTGCTGCTGCTGGAAGAGGAGCAAGGTTCAAGCCTCCAAGAAGTTCTGCAGAAGCTTCTACTAGCCAGCCTGCAGGCAGTAGGCCAAAGAGGACAAAGTACATGAGCAAGAGGATGGAAGGGTACTTCTATGCCAGTGGGAACTACTAAATGCTCACATTTGAAGTCTGTATGCAAGTGCATATGTGCTAAATCAGGCATTACATCACTTTAATTATGACATTATGAACCTATGTATGGCATTATGGCACTATGGCACTATGGCACTCAGAACCTATGTTTATTAAACCTTTGTATGGCATTATGAACCTATGTATGGCACTGTGAAGTTATCCTTGTTTATCTCCTGCTGTTAAATTTCTCTGCAAATATATGTGTGGAGTTGTTCTATGCAAAGTAAATGTTCTCTTTAGAATATATTTTCTCTGTGTGCAAAATATTTGTTGTGATGTGTGCAAAATATTTCCTCTGTGTGCAAAATATTTTCTGTGATTTGTGCAATATATGATGTGTGCAAAATATTCTCTGTGCAAAACAGATCATGCCAAAATAACCACAAATATTTTCTGTGCAAAACAGATCATGCCAACATTATGCAAAACAACCACAAAGTAAATGGTAACAGATCACTCTGGAATATATGTTCTCTGCAAATATTATGGCAAAACAACCACAAACATTTAAGTTGATACAAACAAAATACATTAATAAGTAGGGCATTGATCCAAAGATGCAATGATAATAAGGTTCTTGGGAGTAAACAACACAAGTCTTCAGAGTACACAACACAAGTCTTGGACATAAAGATACATAAAGCATTACAGCTTATTAAGTGCATAAGAGCACATTCAACTGCAGTGCTACCCTAAACCACAACACAATACATAGTTAAAAATCATCACATATCTCCTTCAACTTCTTGATCTTGTCCTTGTACCCATGTTTTTGTTTGAGCAGATCTGCAATGATGTAATCCAGTTTTTTCTTCTCTTGTTTAAGTTGGTCCCTCTCTCTCACAACTTGGTCTCTCTCTACAACTAGCTGGTCCCTCTCTACAACTAGCTGGTCCCTCTCTTTCTCTACATTTGCCCTAAGTACCTGATGAAGATTGGTACAACCATGGTCTGCCAGCTTCTTCTTCTCCATCTCCTCTTTGAGATCACTTAGAGCCGACCTAACATTGCCCAACTCTGTGATAGCATCCTCCTTGTCAGCAACCATTTTAGCAAAGTCCAGTTTGAAAAACCTAAGATCTTCCTCCATCTTCCTCTTTTCTCCAACCAGTTTGAAATTTCTTTCAGCAAGCTCAACATTTTCTGTGTGCCTCTCCTTCATATCTTTGTCATACATGCTCCACAATTCAGTGAGGGAGAACTGCATAGCCACTGACCACTCTTGGTCTATCCACTCCAGATAGTTGCACTTTAGTTCTGCCTACAATTAAATAAATATATTCTCAATAAGATTGTATGCACAAATTATATAATACTATATCAAATTATAATTTACTTCTATCCACTGAATTCTGGGAAAAACAATTATAACATCATATATAATTTTTTTAATCTATAAAATTGTATATGCATATATTATATGCATAGATTATGGGCAACACAACTATTACAGCAACTGAAGCAACACAAGATTGGAGTACTGAAGCAACAACTATCCAGAAACAATTCTTTGATACACAAAATTGGATTACTGACAAGTGAATGGACCAAAAACTAACTAAGCTAATCTACTTACACTACTAACCAACATACCTTCTCCTCAGCACACGCAAGAAAACGTCTGCCTGTGTCCCCAGATTCAAATGCAACAAGTCTGACGCAAGGTTCTTGATGCAGACAACGAGACGACAGGTCGTGAGCAATGCCACTCCATTCATAGCAAGGGATAGTCCTAGGAAGCTAACCAGCACATAAATTGCACAAATGAGCGACCTGGTAAAAAAAATCCCCAAATGATGAACCCTAACCCTAGCGGGATGAACCCTAATCCGTGGGGGAGGCGAGAGGCGAACACGCATACCTGGCTAGTGACTTCCTCGCCGTCCGAAGAAGAGCTCGAGGACGGCTCGCTCCAAGAAACCATGGCGGAGCGGCGAAAGGCGGCGACTCGACAGTGCCGGCGCCGGCGGTCGTCGGGGTCGAGAGAGTGGAGAGCGAGAGTGATGAACAGGCTGGTCTGGTTCGAACACCGACCGGTGCGGCCACTTAGACGGGCGCGCCGAAACGGCCGTCTCTCGCCGTCTAACGGCGTCCGTCAACACGCGCCACGTCAGCCCGACATGCGGGACCAACCTATCGGATTCGCTGTTTTCGGGGCTAAAACACAGCGTCAGTGCTTCGCGTTACAAATTAGACCCTTTGTTGATGGTTTTGTGTGACCTGTCTGAAATGTGGTACCGATCTGTTATCCTATCCCATAATATGTGAAGGGCGTGTTGCGCGATCTCCCTGCAGGATCACCTGCCGCTTCTTACCGCGACAGGCCGCTGCGGTTAATCTCGTAGAATACTTTTCCAATCTGGCTCCTGATTCGTGTCAAGCCGCGAGCCGTGCTTAGTGGCCCCGTTGCCTCTGCGAGCTCGTGATGCCACTGCACACCTAGCTTGTGCTTATTTTTTCAGCCTGTATTGTACTGTACTACGGGAACAGAGAATAAAGACGGTCATTTGTACTATAAATACTATACAAGTACTGTGTATCAGACGATGAGATCTACACGCAGCCACATATACAAGCTCATGCCGCGGATTCGTGATCCGGACAAACCATAGGCGGCCGGCCGGCCGGCCGGCTCGTCCAGCCATGCACGCCGATGCATGCTGTGGTCCTGGCTAGCTAGCAGCTTAGCTTTGCTTTCCTGCTCAGTGTGCACGCAGGTATTGTATACGCCGGTGAATGCATCTTTGAATATTCAGGGCGAGTTCTAGAGACGATCAGATTGGCCGGTAACCTGGCACGCTACTAAGCGCATCCCTAATTAACAATCCCTGTAGCTTGTGGACCTGATTAGGCCGCAACTCGCCTTGGGCGATCACTCATTAGTGTAGCTCAATCATGATTAATCAATCACATTGAGTCAGTGATGAAGAAGCCTTCCTCTAGCTAGCTGCTCCCGGTGCAGATGATTCCTCATGCACAATGATTCGGTGCATATTCTCATGTGGCCGCACGGACGTGTGGTACATTTCCAGAGCACTATAGCTCACGCTCTGGCGCTGAAAAGGGCCCGTAGCTAGGAGCACTGCTGCTGCTCGAAATGTTTGCCTTTTTATTAGTATCGGAAATCGTATGGATGCAAGCCAAGAGAGTTGACTGTTGGGGACCGCCGGCATATCATTGGTGCGGTGTTACTGACAGGCATCCATCAACTTTTTTTCCCTGCCACAAAAGAAGGTTTCCTATGACACCAAAGGAGCAAATGCATGCAGCTGCAAATGGAAGCGCTGCCAATCAGACAGACGCGCACAATAATGCGTGTCCTTCTCTGGGTCTGGGTCTCGGCTGATATTTTTTGTAGGGTTCCTCGCCTGTTTGTCCTGCATGAGTAGCACATACATACATGCATATATCAGTGACTCTGCACACAATGGAGTGTACAGTAGTGCTACTGGAGCCAGCAAGGCCATCGTCAGTGGTTGTTACTGCTCTACATATACATTCTGATGGACGCAGTTTATGGTTGGCCGCCACTGTGCTACTACTACATATGATTCTCTGCATCTTTTTGCGTTTTAAAATGGAATTCAGTTGGCAGTTCAGCGCATCTGATACTACTGTAGCTAGAAACATCCACCAACAACCGATCGGAACACTTGGGATTGAATACTGCATCGCTATCAAGCCCGCGTTCACCGCGGCCAGCCAGAAAAGCAGCTACGCATCCCCTCTCTCCCTCCCGTCGAACGAACGAGCCGCAGAAACCCATCGTCCTCGATCTGCAGTCACTGATGGTCACAGCAGCTAGCTCAAGGGCATAGTGGTAGTAGGGTTTGGAATGGACCCCCGGCTTTGATCCTAAGAGAAGTGGTTCGGAGTGGCCTCGTCAGTCGTACTTTACTATGTCTTATTTTTTTGTTGCCTTTATAATTGGGAGGATGCACCCCATTGGCTCGGCTCAGCGGCACAAGTGTATTTCCTAGCTAAAACCAGCAGATGATAAATATGCTACTGCTGCTGGTATCCTGCACCGATCGACAGCGAGGTTGACGCGTATGCATATGGCGTTTTCGGTGCCGTCGTGTTCATCATACATATGTGATATGACTGAGCCATTGTTACTGCGGTGTCACCATCTTATCTCTCCCTGCAGCTAGCTACCTATATATATAGCATGATGTCAACAAAAAAAGAGCTACCTATATACCAAAAAAGAAGAGGAAAATGCAATCGGTGGGAGTGACAGAAAAGGTCCAAAGAAATGACTAATCTCAGGTCCCCGCGCGCATGATGATCGATCGACGAGTCCACGACTTATCACGAGGTATACAGCTAACTGCCCACGCTGTTTCCTATGTTCCTACACTGCAACCCAGGCCAACATGCCACTACTAAACCCTCATAAACACAGTGAGTAACCATATACTATTGCCTCCCTAATCTGGCATTGAGATCCCCCATTCAACCCAAAACCCCACGGCTAAGCTAACAAGAGGGAGGATCGGCGCCAATAGAATACGGGATGCAACCATTATAGGGTGCAGGGAAACAATGCTAGTTTATACGGATCCAAGCTGCTTTGCGTGGATGTAGGAGTATATTTTACGCGCGCCAAAGGCCTCGGAGGAGAGAGCTGGCTGCTGCCCTTGAACGGAGGGACATTGGCGGGCCGGACCCCCGCAAGCCCCACATGGCTCCCAGGTGGAGAGGAGAGATCTCTACCCGGTAGTACCTGCCTGCCTGCCTGCTGCTATTCGCCTAATTAAACAAACTTGTAGGAGTACTTCATATCATGGGCACTGCATAGTTTTACAAGCTTCGATATATATTGTTGCACTACGCCTACGCCAGCTGGTTAACTACATGGACTGCTTTGGTAGTTGAGTGAGCTAGCTTGTCAAATGTGGTGGAGTTGAGTACTAGTAATTACTCCCTCCGTTCGGAATTACTTGTCTTGAAAATGGATATATCTAGAACTAAAATACATCTAGATACATCCATTTCCGCGACAAGTAATTCCGAACGGAGGGAGTACTTATTAATTTCCACACTCCGGAGGTTAAGTTATATGTGTTGTTTTGTATTGCTAGTTACCTTTTTGCAATGTGGTGGAGTTGAGTACTGATGATTCGATGCATATTCTCATATGTCCACATGTTGTAGTGATGATCACATATGGATCAAAGTCGTAGCCCTGTAGATAACTTGCGAGAAAAATTAGGAATAGACGATATGTTAAAAACACATTCATTCCGGCAATTCCATGTTGCCTAGAGAGCGGCACAAACTCCCACACGAATTTGACCCTTCGGCTTATGATGAATACCGCCCAACCAGTTTCCAAACAAATTTGAAATACTCGTTGGCTGTGTTAATTGTATGTAACATGAATGGTACGCAAGATCAAGGCAGTAAACACTGGTAGAAAAAGGGCCTATAGTCCCGGTTCGTAAGGGCCTTTAGTCCCGGTTCCGGAACCGGGACTAAAGTGTCGGTACTAATACCTCCCCCCTTTAGAACCGGGACTAAAGGCCCTCCACGTGGGCATTGCGCAGAGCCCAGTCAGGAGACCCTTTGGTCCCGGTTGGTGGCACCAACCGGGACCAATAGACATCCACGCGTCAGCACTTCTGTGGCTGGGGTTTCTGTTTTTTTTAAAGGGGGGGGGGTTGGGGGTTTTGCGGGGTTAATTTAGGTGTTTCATATATTGTGTTAGCTAGTTATAATTAATAGAGAGAAGTGTCCTCTCTTATGTCCGTGCTTGGTCGACGCTACGTACTATACATACGTATATACAGAGGACTAGACACGCTAGCTAGCTAGTAAGCAAACGAAGGAAACAGAAGATCGTCATGAACATATATGCATATATACAGAGAGAAGTGATATCGACCACCTCTCCTTCTCCGAGAGATTGGTCGAACAACAAGTTCTCGTATATCTATCTGACACTACCGGCTACATATATACAATAATTATCTCTTACAAATGTAATCATACGGACTCAGGGTCCACATAGAATTCTCCGTCTTCAGGGATCACGTGGTCAAGAAAGAATGCCGCCAATTCCTCTTGAATTGCTCGCATGCGAGCTGGTGCTAGGAGTTCATCCCGCTTCCGAAACATCTAATTTGAAGAAGGGGGTCAATACATATATATATATATATAAATGAATGAAACTCAACACAAATGATGGTAATAAAATAAAATTGTGAATGTTGTTATTTACGTACTTCATATTGTTCGTTAGAGTACCCGCCCCGCTCACAGGTCGTGTGGCGGATGGACTCGCAGATGTAGTATCCACAGAAATCATTCCCTTATTCCTGCCACAACCACTTTACAAGAAATAGAGGTCAATCAAACTGATAAGCAAGAATGCTAAATGGTATTGATGAAACTAGCGCTTGAATCACTAGGAGATGCGCGGAACATGCTACTATAGTACTTACTTTCGGGTGTCTAAATTCCAGCTCCTTCGGCAGTCCCGGAACTGTTTTGGTGAATTTTCTCCAAACCCCGCTGGACAAAGAAAACAATTACTTGATATCAGGAAATGAATAAAGTTGCTGATATGGTGGATAATGATCGATTTAACTTACTTCTTGAGGATTTCAGTCATGTCCGCATACTCCTTGGGATCTTTTCGTTTAGAGTCCAAGACGGTTACTACTCCCTGCTCAAGCTTAATCTCTAGGAGAATATAGTGGTAACTGCACACACATGCATAACTCATCAATTACATTACTATAACCTTGACTAATATATAAGGGAAACTGAATACGCACAAGACAGTAACACTCACCTGAAGTTGTAAGGAAAGAGTATTATATCTTTGTTTTGATTTATTACGAACGATCGTAGCAAGCTGGCCTCCGTAGCTGCGGCATGAAGTTTAACCTGAGTTGCATCTATGAGATATGTGTTAATGAACCCAATATCACCGACTTGTCTTTTCTTCAATTCGACGATCTTCAATCTGCATAATTTAGTGAGGATGATTATAAATACATGCAATGAAAGAGCTAAGCTATATAGAGAAACTTAATGACAGAAGTAGTACTACTTACAGACAGTAGCAAGCGACCGTTGTTTTATCGAGGGCCAATTGATTGAAGAACTGATAGAACTCCTCAAATGGAACAGGCAACAGATCAATTCCAACGAGGTCATGCTCCGGTTTAACTCTCGCATACAAAGTACTCCTCCCCCAGAGTCTCTGCAGATTTTCAAGTACCAATCATGCAATCTTCGCATCATCGTTGATAGAGATCTTTCATCTTTGACGAGAGGCTTCCCGTACTCGTATCTTTGTATCTGCACGTCCATGGGTTCATAATGTACTTCGTCGGGCAGGTAATCTGCAAGATTGCTATAACCGGGCACCATCCTCGGATCATTATCGACGTTGTAGCTAGGCACCTTGAGCGGGGGGCACGATTGCTTCGCTTGTTCGCCGAGCTGGGCAATTTGTTTCCCAGCTCGTCGTTCTTTCAGCCTTTGATCACTGACAGTACTTCCCGACCGCTCCGATTCGGCAAATTCCTTTCCAATAATGCGGTCATAGTTTCCTTTCAGCGAATCAGACTTCGGTGGTTTTGTTAGGGCAGCCAGAGTGCGCTTCACTTTCACCCGATCTACCTTCTCCTCCGGAGGTGGATGTTTCTTTGCTTTTACCCCTTCAAAGAATTTCTTTACTTCTTCTCGCGCGATCTCGGCGTTCTCCTCCTGGGTCCTCTCGTATGGTAACTTCTCTGGAGTCTTCAGAGAAGGACCGAATCTGTATGTCCTCCCGCCTCTGGTTGTACTGCTAGACGCCGACCGAGCAGACGTAGCGGTTGTCTTCTTTACTTGCTTAAGAGGCGGAGGAGAAGGACTACGACGCGCCGGAGCAGCTGGAGCGGCGGCAGGTCTCTTCCGCCCTTGCTGACGAGGCGGAGAAGGAGGAGGCTGGCTGCTCGGGCGCGTCGGCGCAGGCGGAGAAGGAGGCGGAGTGCCGCCGCGCGCCGGAGAAGGAGCCGGCCGAGGGCCCTGATCGTCACTCGTCGGAGGAGGAGGCGGTGGAGGCGGAGTGCCCTGACTCGTCGGAGGAGGAGGAGGAGGCGGTGGCGTCCAGTTCGGAAGGTTGATGAGCTCCTTCCGCCATAGGCATGGAGTCTTCAGAGCAGACCCCAGCCGAGTCTCCCCTTCACCGGTAGGGTGGTCAAGCTGGAGGTCCTCAAATCCCTCCGTTATCTCATCCACCATCACCCTAGCATATCCTTCTGGAATCGGCCGGCAGTGAAAAGTTGCGCCGGGTTCAGTAGGAAAAACAGAGCCAACAGCCGCCTTGACCTTCAAATTCATCCATTGCGTCATAAGGTGGCAATTTTGAGACTCTGTTATAGCATCCACGGGATAGCTGGCAGGAGCTGTCAAGGCATGCTCTGGCTGAAGCAGCTCGGTGGAAGCCACGCTGATTCTGTGCTGAGATGGCGGGGTAGCTTCGGGGGAGGCTTCGGCAGTACGTTTGCTGCGATTTGCTTCTCGTTCCTCTATCGCGTCTACCCTTGCTTGCAGCGCCTGCATTTGGGTCTGCTGCACTTTTTTCCTCCTCTCATGGGATTTGTAATCGCCTGCGTCCGGAAACCCAACCTTCCACGGAATGGAGCCTGGCGTGCCTCGTGTCCGTCCAGGGTGCTCAGGATTCCCGAGGGCCATTGTGAGCTCGTCGTTCTCTCTGTCTGGAAAGAACGTCCCTTCCTGCGCTGCTTCGATATACTGCTTAAGCTTACTGACTGGTATGTCCATTTGATCGTTCGTCCAAATGCACTTCCCTGTTACAGGGTCCAGTGTTCCGCCAGCCTCGAAGAACCAAGTCCGGCAACGGTCTGGCCAGTTAATTGTCTCTGGTTCGATCCCTTTATGAACCAGATCATTCTCAGTCTTGGACCACTTAGGCCGGGCTACGAGGTAGCCACCTGACCCCGTGCGATGGTGAAGCTTCTTCTTCGCAGCATTTTGCTTGTTTGTCGCCGACATCTTCTTACTCTTTTCTGATGTCTTGTGGGCCACAAATGCGGGCCAGTGATCTCTGATATTCTCATATCTGCCCTTAAATTCTGGTGTCTCATTATTTTCGACAAACTTATTCAGCTCTTTCTTCCACCTCCTGAATAGTTCTGCCATCCTCTTCAGAGCAAAAGACTTGATTAATTTCTCTTTAACTGGGTTCTCTGGATTATCCTCAGGCGGTAGGGTGAAATTTGACTTCAGCTCAGTCCAAAGATCATTTTTCTGCATATCATTGACATAAGAGACCTCAGGGTCTTCTGTAGCCGGCTTAAACCATTGCTGGATGCTTATCGGGATCTTGTCCCTAACCAGAACCCCGCACTGAGCAACAAATGCGCTCTTTGTCTGGAGCGGTTCAATAGGTTGGCCGTCGGGCGCGATTGCTATGATCTCAAACTTTTCATCCGAGCTCAACTTTTTCTTCGGGCCTCGTCTCTTTACCGAAGTTGTGCTCGATCCGGAGGGCTAGAAAAAAGAACAAAGACTTAATTAATATGTGTACATACCAAAACAATGAATGCATCAATCAGCTAGTCAGCATAGGCTTAACTAATATATATACCTGGCCGGACTCGGTTCGGTCACCGGAGCCGTCCTCATGTTCTTCTTCTTGCACCGGCATTAGGTCACCGTAGCCAGCTTGTTCACCCTCTCCTTCCAGACCATCGGTTTCATTGAGAAACAACGAGATGGCATCACTTCCTTCTGCGATTATGTCCCTCAACAACGCTTCTTTTGTTGCTTCGTCTAGGGCGGTGTCCATAGTTTCTACAAATATTTACAACATGGCAATTATTATTCAAACATGATAGATGGATATATTAGTGCCAAACGTAGAACTAGCTACCTAATCATAGTAAGCTATCGGGAGGGGGTATATATCGACAACGACGACACTACATCTATGTCTCTCGATGACCCTCGTTCCCGATAAAAAAAAGAGGAAGAAGAAGAAAAATAAGAGGAGAAGAAAGAATAGAGGAGAACCTCTTTTTTTCTTCTTCCTCTTCTTTTTTTATCCTCTTCTTCCTCTCATGTTCGATAGGATCGCCGAGGGGTCGGGAGGTTGCGTAGTGTCTCAGGATTCAACAAAACCATGTCTTCATCATTAGGCGAAAGTAACATGTGCATGATGGTACGAAGCTCTTCAAAGTTGTTCTGGAACGGACTCCCAGATAGGATAATCCGCCTTTTGGTACAAAGTTTCAGCAAGAGCCTTCCGAATATCGCTATTTGGAAGGCCTTTGCTGAATTGGTACCAAAAGGCGGATTATTCTATCCGGGACTCCATTCCAAAACAACTTTGCAGAACTTCGTACCAACATGCCCTGGTTACTTCCGGCTAATGATGAAGGCATGGATTTCTTCAATACTTTGACACTAGGAAACCTCTCTCGACCCCTCGGCGATCCTCGACCCCTCGAACCCTCGACGACCTTGGAACCCTCGACCCTAGACGACCCTCTTCTTCCTCTCATGTTCGAGAGGATCGCCGAGGGGTCGGGAGGTTGCCTAGTGTCAAAGGATTCAACAAAACCATGTCTTCATCATTAGGCGAAAGTAACATGTGCATGATGGTACGAAGCTCTTCAAAGTTGTTCTGGAACGGAGTCCCAGATAGGATAATTCGCTTTTTGGTACAAAGTTCAGCAAGAGCCTTCCGAATATCGCTATTTGGAAGGCCTTTGCTGAATTCGTACCAAAAGGCGGATTATTCTATCCGGGACTCCATTCCAGAACTTTGCAGAACTTCGTACCAACATGCCCTGGTTACTTCCGGCTAATGATGAAGGCATGGATTTCTTCAATACTTTGGACACTAGGAAACCTCTCTCTACTTCTACAGGCTAATAAGAAGAAGAAGAAGAAGAAGAAGAAGAAGAAGAAAAGAAGAAAAAGAGGAGAAGAAGAAAGGAATAGTGGAGAAAGAGAAAATAGAATATATATTCTATTTTCTCTTCTTCTCCACTATTCCTTTCTTCTTCTCCTCTTCTTTTTCTTCTTTTTTCTTCTTCTTATTTATTTCTCCTCTTCTTTTCGGTAGAGGAAACCCTAAATAGCTAGCAAGTTTCGTGGGTGTGAGATACATGTGGCCTTCGGTGTCGGACACTACATCCACGTCCCACAAGTGACGTGGGCGTCGAAGCCCGCGCCACTTGTGGGATGTGGGTGTAGTGTCCGACACCGACGGTACATGTATCTCACACCGACGATACTTTCTATTTAGGGTTTCTCCTCTACCGCTCCTCGACCTCTCGACGACCCTCGTTCCCGATAAAATAAAGAGGAAGAAGAAGAAGAAAAAAGAAGAAAAGAAAGAATAGAGGAGAAGACTTCCTCTTCTTCCTCTCCTCTTCTTCTCCCTCTTCTTCCCCTTCTTCCTCGCCTCTCTCATGAATGTCCGACGTTCTCGACCCCCCCCACGTGTCGAAGAAAAAAAAGAAGAAAAAAAGAGGAGAAGAAGAAAGGAATAGTGGAGAAGAAGAGAAAATAGAATATATTCTATTTTCTCTTCTTCTCCACTATTCCTTTCTTCTTCTCCTCTTCTTTTTCTTCTTTTTTCTTCTTCTTATTTATTTCTCCTCGTCTTCCTCTCCCCTCTCGGCGACCCTAGACCCCCTCTCGACCCTCGACCCCTAGGCGACCGTCGACCCCTCTCTTTTTTTTCTTCCTCTTCTATTTTATCCTCTTCTTCCTCTACCGCTCGGCGACCCTCGACGACCCTCGTTCCCGATAAAAAAAAGAGGAAGAAGAAGAAAAAAAGAGGAGAAGAAAGAATAGAGGAGAAGATCTTCTCCTCTATTCTTTCTTCTCCTCTTTTTTCTTTTCTTATTCCTCTTCATTTTTTATCCTCTTCCTCCTCTCATGTTCGACGACCCTCGACCCCCTCTTCTTCTCCCTCTTCTAATTCATTTGTTCATATGAATATACAAACATTTTCATATTTACAATAATTAATATCACCAAAAAAAATCTATGAACAGAAAAAAATCCTAATTTTTCTAATCCTAATCTTTTGCATATATAACATAGCTAGATATATATATACACAGAGAACATATGTATACATATATATAAAAATCCTAATATTCTTCTCCCTCTTCTAATCCTAATCTTTTGCATATATACATGAACATAGATATATACACAGAGAACATATGTATACATATATATAAAAAACAAGCATATATATATGAAAAACAAGCATATATATATGAAAAAAATCTAGGGCGCCGGCCGGACCAGAGGAGGACCGCGGAGTCGGCGGCGAGGATGGCGACGGGGCAGTGGGCGCGCGCTTGGGGTAGGAGACGCGGGCGACGGCGACGGCGGGCCGGGGCGGCGGGCGTCGGGCAAGGGGCCGGCCGGCGCGGCGACGGGGGACGAGGGCGACGCGACGGGGGGGCGACGGGGGCGCGGCGACGGGGGCAGGGACGAGGGCGACGGCGACGGGGGCGACGGGGGCGCGCGCGGGGGCAGGGACGAGGGCGACGGCGACGGGGGGGGCCGGGGCGGCGCGCGTCGCGGGCGACGGCGACGATGGGCGCGGGCGACGGCGACGATGGGGGCGGGCGGCGTCGGGGCAGCCTGGCGGCGTCGGCAACTGCAACTGCAAGATGAGAATGAAAAATTGCAAAGTGTGGCCTTATATAGCAGAGGCTTTAGTCCCGGTTCGTGGCAGCAACCGGGACTAAAGGTGGGCATTAGTCCCGGTTGCTGCCACGAACCGGGACCAATGGCCTCTTTTCGGCAGCCCAAAGGGCGGGAAGCGAAGCCCATTGGTCCGGTTGGTGGCACCAACCGGGACTAAAGGGTGGCATTGGTCCCGGTTGGTGCCACGAACCGGGACCAATGCCCCCTTTAGTCCCGGTTGGAGCCGCCAACCGGGACCAATGCCCTTGTGCTGCCCGCGTCCATAAGTTTAGTCCCACATCGCTAGTTGAGAGCGGCCGGCACTGGTTTATAAGGTCTGCTGCCTCTTCCCTCCCGAACTCCTCTCGAATAGCAGGCCTATGGGCCTAATTCACTGCTTTGCCTGTGGCCTTGGGCCTTCTGCGCCTGAATCCTGGCCCATGTAGGGTTTCTAGTCGTATTCAGGCCGTGGAGGCCTAGTAGGTGGCATTTTTTTTGGTTTTTTCTTTTTATTTCTATATTTTTTGTTTTTTATTTTTTTTATTTACTTAAAACTAAATACTTACAGTTTTTTAGTGATTTCTTTTTGCTTTTAGGTCACAAAAATTATAAACTTTCTGTTAGTGCCATTAGTTTTAAATTTTAAATAGTTTAAATTTGAATTTTTAAAAATTTGTGTGAATCACTAGTTTATGAATAACTTTACTATAAAATTAGGATTTTTTTCTATTTATTTTTTGTTTCTACTTAAAACTAAATAATTACAGTTTTTTTAGTGATTTCTTTTTGCTTTTAGGTCACAAAAATTATAAACTTTCTGTTAGTGCCATTAGTTTTAAATTTTAAATAGTTTAAATTTGAATTTTTAAAAATTTGTGTGAATCACTAGTTTATGAATAACTTTACTATAAAATTAGAATTTTTTTCTTCTTTGCTATTTATTTTTTCTTTATACTTACAATTAAATACTTATAGTTTGATTTTAGGTCACACAAATTATATTCTTTTTGCTATTGAAGAATATTATAGTTTTATTTTAGTTGATCATAACATAATATTTTAATTGATTGTTTTATTATTCATAAAAAGTTTGTTCATTCTGTTTGCTATTAATTCATTCTTTGAGCTAAATGACTCTGAAATTGGAAGAGCATTCAATGAACTCTGAAAAGGTTGAAAGTGCATGGTATCATCATTTTCACCCACATAGCATGTTCCAAAAAGTAGAGAGGTTACGACAAAAACTTGATGCACTTCGTGTACAAAATGGATAATCACTTTCGAAGTATCAAAGTTTCGAAACCTAAATTCATAGTTTTCAAATGAACTCTGAAAAAATTGGCATAGCATACTCGTCTGTTACAAATTTGGCATGGTATCATCATAATAGTTGTGGGAGAAAGTCTTCACTTTTTCTTCGCTTGTGTCATTTGCTTATTGCGCCGTAACCATGGATAATCTTCATCGTTTATCAGGATGCTTGGGTCAGCCTTGACACTGAAGGGAGGAATTTCATGAAACCTTTCATAATCTTCAGACATGTCTGTCTTGCCCTTCACTCCCAGGATGTCCCTTTTTCCTGAAAGATCTATGTGGCGTTTTGGCTCATCGTATGATGTATTCGTTTCCTTATCTTTTCTTTTTCTCGGTCTGGTAGACATGTCCTTCACATAGATAACATGTGCCACATCATTGGCTAGGACGAACGGTTCGTCAGTGTACCCAAGATTTTTCAGATCGACTGTTGTCATTCCGTACTGTGGGTTTACATGTACCCCGCCTCCTGACAGATTGACCCATTTGCACTTAAACAAAGGGACCTTAAAATCTTGTCCGTAGTCAAGTTCCCATATGTTCACTATGTAACCATAATATGTGTCCTTTCCCTTCTCGGTTGTTGCATCAAAGCGGACACCGCTGTTTTGGTTGGTGCTCTTTTAATGTTGGTCAATCGTGTAAAATGTATTTTCATTTATCTCGTATCCTTTGTAAATCAATACAGTCAAAGATGGTCCACTGGACAACAAGTACAACTCATCACAAACAGTGTTGTCACCTCTGAGACGTGCTTCCAACCAACTGCTGAAAGTCCTAATGTGTTCACATGTAATCCAGTCGTCGCACTGCTCCGGGTGTTTGGAGCGCAGACTGTTCTTGTGTTCATCGACATACGGGGTCATCAAGGTAGAGTTCTGTAGAACTGTGTAGTGTGCTTGAGACCAAGAATGCCCGTCCCTGCATATTATTGAGTCCGCTCCTAGCGTGCCTTTTCCAGTCAGTCTCCCCTCATACCGCGATTTAGGGAGACCTATCTTCTTAAGGCCAGGAATGAAGTCAACACAAAACCCGATGACATCCTCTGTTTGATGGCCCATGGAGATGCTTCCTTCTGGCCTAGCGCGGTTACGGACATATTTCTTTAGGACTCCCATGAACCTCTCAAAGGGGAACATAGTGTGTAGAAATACGGGTCCCAGAATGACAATCTCGTCGACTAGATGAACTAGGACATGCATCATGATATTGAAGAAGGATGGTGGGAACACCAGCTCGAAACTGACAAGACATTGCGCCACATCACTCCTTAGCCTTGGTACCATTTCTGGATCGATCACCTTCTGAGAGATTGCATTGAGGAATGCACATAGCTTCACAATGGCTAATCGGACGTTTTTCGGTAGAAGCCCCCTCAATGCAACCGGAAGCAGTTGCGTCATAATCATGTGGCAGTCATGAGACTTTAGGTTCTGGAACTTTTTCTCTGTAATATTTATTATTTCCTTTATATTCGACGAGAAGCCAGTCGGGACTTTCATACTGAGCAGACATTCAAAGAAGATTTCTTTCTCTTCTTTCGTAAGAGCGTAGCTGGCAGGACCTTCATACTGCTTCGGAGGCATGCCGTCTTTTTCGTGCAAACTTTGCAGGTCCTCCCGTGCCTCAGGTGTATCTTTTTTCTTTCCATACACGCCCAAGAAGCCTAGCAGGTTCACGCAAAGGTTCTTCGTTACGTGCATCACGTCAATTGAAGAGCGGACCTCTAGGTCTTTCCAGTAGGGTAGGTCCCAAAATATAGATTTCTTCTTTCACATAGGTGCGTGTCCCTCAGTGTCATTCGGAACAGCTAGTGCGTTGGGACCCTTTTCAAAGATTACGTGTAAATCATTGACCATAGCAAGTACATGATCACTGGTACGCATGGCGGGCTTCTTTCAGTGATCTGCCTCGCCTTTGAAATGCTTGCCTTTCTTTCGACATTGATGGTTGGTCGGAAGAAATCGACGATGGCCCAGGTACACATTCTTCCTGCATTTCTCCAGGTATATACTTTCAGTGTCATCTAAACAGTGTGTGCATGCGCGGTATCCTTTGTTTGTCTGTCCTAAAAGATTACTGAGAGCGGGCCAATCGTTGATGGTCACGAACAGCAACGCTTTTAGGTTAAATTCCTCTTGTCTGTGCTCATCCCACGTACGTACATTGTTTCCATTCCACAGCTGTAAAAATTCTTCAACTAATAGCCTTAGGTACACATCAATGTCGTTGCCGGGTTGCTTAGGGCCTTGGATGAGAACTGGCATCATAATGAACTTCCGCTTCATGCACATCCAAGGAGGAAGGTTATACATACATAGAGTCACGGGCCAGGTGCTATGATTGCTGCTCTGCTCCCCGAAAGGATTAATACCATCCGCGCTTAAAGCAAACCATACGTTCCTTGGGTCCTTTGCAAACTCATCCCAGTACTTTCTCACGATTTTTCTCCACTGCGACCCGTCAGCGGGTGCTCTCAACTTCTCGTCTTTCTTACGGTCCTCACTGTGCCATCGCATCGACTTGGCATTCTTTCCGTTTCTGAACAGACGTTTCAACCGTGGTATTATAGGAGCATACCACATCATCTTCGCGGGAACCCTCTTCCTGCGGGGCTCACCGTGAACATCACCAGGGTCATCTCGTCTGATCTTATACCACAATGCACCGCATACCGGGCATGCGTTCAGATCCTTGTATGCACCGCGGTATAGGATGCAGTCATTAGGGTATGCATGTATCTTCTCCACCTACAATCCTAGAGGGCATACGACCTTCTTTGCTGCGTATGTACTGTCGGGCAATTCGTTATCCTTTGGAAGCTTCTTCTTCAATATTTTCAGTAGCTTCTCAAATCCTTTGTCAAGCACAGCATTCTCTGCCTTCCACTTCAGCAATTCCAGTACGGTACCGAGCTTTGTGTTGCCATCTTCGCAATTGGGGTACAACCCTTTTTTGTGATCCTCTAACATGCGATCGAACTTCAGCTTCTCCTTTTGACTTTCGCATTGCGTCCTTGCATCGACAATGACCCGGCGGAGATCATCATCATCGGGCACATCGTCTGGTTCCTCTTGATCTTCAGCAGCTTCACCCGTTGCAGCATCATTGGGCACCATCGTCTGGTTCCTCTTGATCTTCACCAGCTCCCCCCGTTGCAGCATCACCGTATTCAGGGGGCACATAGTTGTCATCGTACTCTTCTTCTTCGCCGTCTTCCATCATAACCCCTATTTCTCCGTGCCTCGTCCAAACATTATAGTGTGGCATGAAACCCTTGTAAAGCAGGTGGGAGTGAAGGATTTTCCGGTTAGAGTAAGACCTCGTATTCCCACATTCAGTGCATGGACAACACATAAAACCATTCTGCTTGTTTGCCTCAGCCGCATCGAGAAACTCATGCACGCCCTTAATGTACTCGTGGGTGTGTCTGTCACCGTACATCCATTGCTGGTTCATCTGCGTGCATTATATATAATTAAGTGTCCAAATTAATAGAAGTTCATCATCACATTAAAACCAAAGTGCATACATAGTTCTCATCTAACAACATATAGCTCTCCAGAGCATCTAATTAATTAAACCATACATTGAAACTATGTAAAACATTTCAATGCGAAAACAAATGCGATCATAATCGCAACCAAGGTAACAATTGATCCAATGGCATAATGATACCAAGCCTCGGTATGAATGGCATATTTTCTAATCTTTCTAATCTTCAAGCGCATTGCATCCATCTTGATCTTGTGATCATCGACGACATCCGCAACATGCAACTCCAATATCATCTTCTCCTCCTCAATTTTTTTATTTTTTCCTTCAATAAATTGTTTTCTTCTTCAACTAAATTTAACCTCTCGACAATAGGGTCGGTTGGCATTTCCGATTCACATACATCCTAGATAAATAAAATCTATGTCACGTTGGTCGGCATAATTTTCATAAACAATAAATGAACCAATAGTTATGAAGATAATATACATACCAAATCCGAATCATAGACAGGACGAGGGCCGACGGGGGCGGATACCAAAACCATCGCACTATATAAGATGCAATAATAAATGTAAGAAAATGATACAAGTATCTATCTAAACAGACAAGTAAGAATATTTTTCCTTTCAGAAAGAAGATAAGAACAAGAGGCTCACCACGGTGGTGTCGGTGATGAGATCAGCGCGGGTGATCGACGGCGGTGAAGACGGGGACGGGGCGTGACGGACCGCTAAATCTAGACAAATCTCGAGGAAAATGGAGCTTGGAGGTCGAGCTTCGAGAGGAGAAAGTTTAAGTAGTATGGCTCGGGCATTCCATCGAACACCTCATGTGCATAGGAGGTGAGCTAGAGCACCACAAACCCCTCCCCTCGCCGGCCAGAGAAAAACAGAGCACTGGAGTGCTCTGCTCGCGGGCGAGGGTATATATAGGCACCTCATTGGTCCCGGTTTGTGGCAAGAACCGGGACTAAAGGGGAGCCTTTGGTCCCGGTTCAGGCCACCAACCGGGACCAATGGTGGTGGGCCAGGAGCGAGGCCCATTGGTCCCGGTTCGTCCCACCAACCGGGACCAAAAGGTCCAGACGAACCGGGACCAATGGCCCACGTGGCCCGGCCGGCCCCCTGGGCTCACGAACTGGGATCAATGCCCACATTAGTCCCGGTTCTACATTGAACCGGGACTAATGGGCTGAGCCGGCCTAGACCATAGCCCTGTTTTCTACTAGTGAAATGGACATGACATAAATAAATGATTGTGTTAATTTATATGTGCTATTTTGTGTTGCTACTAGTGTCTTTTTGCAACGTTTCGTTTCCACAGTGGAGTGTAGAAGTAAGATCTTGCTGGCAAGAAAAGGGTTGAAAGCTAGATCACAGACAAGAAGAAAGGGAGTCAAGAAAAAGGAGCAATTTATGTTTGAGTGATACTGCCCTACTACTACTAATATGCCTTTTTTAGGTAGATCAAAAGGAAGGTGGTGACTGGCGATCGAGGCACAAATTATGTGTAAAGGAATCTGATGGTTGAGAAGGGAGTTGGAATCCACTAAAGGCGCGGTGCTTTTCTCTTCCCTGCAGCAACACCTGCGGGCTAAGTCTATAGACTAGCTAGAGACATTTGACAAGTGTCCCCCCAGCACACACTAAATTGAGATGCCTCCTTTCCTATGTGGAAAGCTGCAGAGTCCACTGTGCTTTATAGCTCATGATTGGTGGGTGCCTAATCCCCGTATAAATAAAAATAACTAACCCTAGATGGCCCTCATTATTGGTGCATATGCCGCCTGGCCCTGGCGCCTGGCAGTAGTAGTAACTAGTACTCCATCCATTCCAAAATATAGTGCGTCCGCGCTTCCTAAGATCCGATTTTAACCATAAATTTAACCAACGAGACCAACTGCGGCGGGAGAAAAAATTATATAATTAAAAACTTTTTTTGAATACGAATTTACTAATATAATTTTTGCTCCCGCCGCAATCGGTCTTGATAGTTAAATTTACGGTTAAAGTTGAAACACGGGGATAGAAAAAGCACTACATTATAGAATGAATGGAGTAAGTACGTTCGAGTAGCTGTGTTGGGTTTGACGAGTCAGTCCATAGCTTCCTTGGGCTCGGCTGCAACTCAACCTACTCCTACGTACTTCACAAGAATGCAATGCAAGCACAGCGCCCGAGAATCTAGTGGCTGCCAATGATGGACCTAATCTACGTACGTAGCCAGGTGTTAGGAGAAGAACAACTGTTCCCGCCAATGGCAGATCTTTTTATCCCCATGCTCGCGTGCCGGCAGCCTTCTGCATCACTACTATACTAGCTTATGCTACCAACTTGCTCCAAAAGCTTTGGCAGACGTACAAACCGAGCCTCGGCCCCGGTCTATAGCCTTGCATAAGTTGATACTCCATACCGGTTAGCTAGCTAGCTAGCCCCACTGTACGTGGCAATGTAGCATAGCATGCATAGATCAAATCTTGTACCATATATGCAAGAGCAGTAGTAGATAGTATATCGAACCTAGATCAAATCATGCGTGGATTATTATAGTTGGCTTTGGCTAGTGGTATAAAATTACCACGCGCGTGCGTTTGCATTGGTTCCTCTCGTGTGTGCGTTGCTTGCGAGCCTCTCGAACTGTCTATCTATCTACCGGAGAAAGAAAGGAAGAGAGAAAAGTGGCAGTGGCGTGCATGCGTTTGAGTTGACGACAACTACTGTGCCCGCGGCTTTGGCGCCGGCGTGCCGGCCCTGAACTCACGCGCGGGCGCGCAGCTTTTGGTTGGGAGGGGGGGCCGTGCGGCGTCAGCTGTGTCGCGCTCGCATCGCATGTGGCCGCGGCTGCAGGGGCCTCGCATCGCATCGCTTGCATGGCTTTTTCCGTGAGGGCGGGAAAGCTAGGAGAGCCGACGCGGACGTCGGGTCGACCACCGATCGACGATCGGCTTAGGCTAGGCCCCGGCGCGCGGTGCTGGGCTGGCCGGCCGCGTCCAAAAGCTAGCGGCCGCGCGGCATGGGGAGGACACGGTCGGTCGTCACGTACGTACGCCGACGCGTGGCGTGTCGCCGGCGGGGGCCTCCATGGTCGACTCGTACGTGTCGTCTCGGCCGTGGCGGCTGCGGGTGGGCACCTGACCGTGACTGATGCGTCCGCCGCCCCAGCCGCGAGGTGGTAGCGATCGATGGGTCATGGGTCGGACGCCGGCCGCGGTTTGCCGGGGCCTGCCGGTGGTTTTCGCTGAGCCGAGCACGATCGAGGACGAGCAGCCGGGCTTTCCACTGATGCATGGGTCCCTCATCCTCTTGCCTATTCTTTTTCCTGGGCGATCTTCGCGTCGTATACTACAGCACAGGTAGTAGTAAACTTAAGCGGTTGACTGGTAGTCTAGCTAGTAAACTCGATCGGCGACGAGCCCGGCCGGCCGGCTGCATGTGCATGATCCGCTTGCCTCTCCAACGCGATCGATTGTGCGCGCGCCGTGCGTACATGAAGATTCGTCGCGTGAATTTGTTTATGCGCGCGCGCAGATAGGTGCGGCGTGCTCGCACAGATCGACGCGCGTACGTGTTGGCTCGCCATAGGGGCCGTAGCATTAGCACGCATGTGACTGCTCCACAGGTTTATCCATCTGATGACCCAGCCCAGCTGATAATTATGCGTACAGTACGTGATGGTACCCGCCCGAGTCCTACCTGTGTGCTTGTCTTGCCCTAGTTTCTGCTTCCTAGCTAATCGCCCAAATATAGATAGGATTCTGGTGTACAATCGACCATTTTTTATAGTGCACACCCAAGGTCTTGTGGGGTGTCGTTTAAAAATAAGTTTTCCCTCCTTCACGATCATGTGTAGTGGACAGGTCATAGGAGTTGTTGATATTGGCTTCCTTTTAACTGTCGCTCCTAATTTATTCGCATGCAATTGGAGCAACTTCAACGGGCCGACAAAAACGGACGGTGTTTTTGTCCGTTTGGGTCAGCCGTCCGCCTGCCGTCCGCCCTCTTTTATATTTAGGTCGGTAGTGCGCCCAACGGACCGACCCATTTTCTGACCGCGCGTGTTTTAGATCATGCCAGCGGCCATGCCGTCGCCCTGGTTTTGGCGCTCCAGCGCGCGGAAAAGATTCGCGCGCGCGGGGAAAAGCGGACTAGCGCGCGCTGGTTTTGGCGCTCCAGCATGTGGGAAAGATTCGCGCGCGCCGCGGCCGGCGCTCGTTATTAGAAGGCGCTCCCTCCACACTCTGTCTGCCGCCCACTCGTCTCGCCCCCTTTCACTAGCCTCGCCGCCTCCGCGTCACCATGTCGATGCGCCGCCTGGGCGCTTCGGATTTTCGCGGAGTCCGCGAGTGCCGCTCCGGCGCCTTCTCCTCCGAGATATGGTTTGGCGAGAAACGCCTCATCCTCGGCATCTTTGACACCGCAGAGGAGGCGGCCCGCGCGCACAACGCGGCGGCGTGGCGCCTCCTGAGGCCTCGTCGGGTTATGAATTTTCCCGACGTGTCGAGCCAGCGGGCGCAGGATCTCACACCTCCTCCGCGGTTTTTCACCGACGAGGATCGTCGTGTCCACCGGAGACGGCAGTGTGGCCTCGCCATCGCCGAGATGGACGTGGAAGCCATGGTGGTGTGGCGCGAACGCTTCCCGCAGGACATCGTCGATGAGCGCCAGTTCTACAAGCAAAAGAGGACGGAGAGGGACGCGAGGAGGACGGAACGATCCGCCTATCGGGAGGAAAAGCGTTCGCGGAAGTATGCCGCTCAATTGAAACTGAAGCTACGAGAAACGTCGGGTTGGGACTTCGAAGACGAGCAGGATGCTGACGCCTACATTCAGACGTCGAAGGAGGACATTACCGAGTCGGAGTCGAAAAACGACAAGTACTTGGTCTTTTTTTTATCTGTATACGCTAGAACTATCCATGTATCCATTTTTATCGGAAAAAATAGCCGGCGGCGTCGGCGACGAAGCAGACGGGTGAGGGTGTGCTGTTTGATGTGAAGAGGCCAATGTGCCACCGACCAGCGGGTCCGATGAGAAAAGAGGGCGAGCACTCACGTGTCCGTCTTATGTCCGCGCCGACGCAAATCCGGCTCAAAAATGAGCCGGGAATGGGTCGACAGGCGGACGAAAGCAGACGCGCGTCCGTTTGGGTCGGCGGTTAGGCCGACTTTTCTATCCACGCCAGTCCGAACGAACGGCCGCGGACGAAATCGGTCGCCCCATTGAAATTGCTCTTGTAGTGTTTGTTAGTTGGTGACTATTGGGAACTAGCACACGCTTAATGATGGTCTAAAACACTGAAGCGAAAATATAGTAACTTTAGCATCACTCTCTATATACTAGCAAACGGATCGTTGCTGTTGCTCGGTCATGGAAGGAAACATATGAGACTGCATATGTGGAGTAAGTTTTCCTAACCAAAAGTTAATACGTCTTCAGTTTCTCCAGCGCGGCGATGCGTTTCATACATCCGTCTCAGAGGTGCCAAGCGAAATCACATATAACAGCAGCAGCAAATTAGCAGCGATAAACACCCGTATTTTTATATAGAAAACCCTCCAACTTGGGGTGAAAAACACGAGCCACACAAATCTTCCTCCGCTATAATCAAATGTGAGATACATTAAGTTATTTCTGTAAAGCCACACACACCAGAAGTCGATCCAACTTTTAATGTAGGTTACACAATTGAGACAACACTAGAGACCCTCATACACCAATATGTATGAATCTTCAATCTTGGATGGAAGCAACATGTTTTGAGTCTCAAGAGCCAGGAATGGAAACAATCTTGCCGAAGATGGTATAAACGCAGATTGAAGAAGACAACTGTGGTGGATCAGATCATCACAACCTTTGGAGACAAACCTGATGATGAATTGATGAGTAGTGTAGAACTAGGGTTGGAGACACATACATCTCAAATGTATCTATTTTTTGACCACTTTTGCCACATTTTGTCCTCTAACTCACGTAATTTGGTAAAAACTGAAGGAGCTAACACTTTTCAACACCATTTCTCATATGGTGTTATTTTGCAGAAAATGTCCCAGAAAAAATTCGAAAAATCTTTATAGAAGTTTCAAAAGATATATGACATGGACCCACGAGGGTTGGCCAAGGGGGTGGCCCATAGCCCCCATGTGGCATGGCCACGCGCCCAAGGGTCTTGTCGTGTGGGGCCCACAAGGGCCGCCTCTCGTACAACGCTCATCCATATAAGCCTCCCTGGCCTAAAACGTTAACATGGATTTTTAGTGATTTTTCTTTGAGGCAGAGCCGTCATCTTCTCTAACTTCTTCCCGGAGGGCTGTCTGGAGGCTGGTCTGGCCTCTGAAGAGGGGGGCTTGTAGTCATATTCATCACCAAAGCTTTCTACATCATCGTCGTCATGATCTCCCCACTCATGTGTGAATAATTTCCCTGTAGGCGCATGGGGTGGATGCGAATTGGATGAGACCCCTTATGTAATTGTTGTCAAAACTGTTAGGGTAGATGCCTAGGACCATGTATGTTTTGATATTGACTTTGCTATGCTTAATGTTTGACACTAGGACCCGAGTGCCATGAGTTCAGGGCCGAGCCATATGTGTTTCATGAATATTTATGTGTTGGGATCATACCTGCAAGTTGTATGCACTTATTGTTCTGGACCAAAGACCTAAAAGTGGCAATAATTGGGGTGTCAAAGGGAATGATTGTAACTTGAGGATTACATGTATTTATTAAGTATTAATGCTTTGCTCCGATGCTTTATAAAATGAGTGTATTAATTATCCTTTGTTTCATTAGGATCCCGCTGAAATAGGAGGGCAGGACAAAAGATGGTGTACAAGTTCTTATTGTAAGCACGAACAACTACGTCCATAATGCATGCCTCCAAGTGTTGATGAATTTGAGCTAGACTCTTATCACTCTATGTTATCGCTACTACATAATTGATTCTACACATGCAATGTCCCATTATATATACATCACCATGCATGTGTTTTGATCATTGTTGCTCTCTTTAAGATATTTTGTACTCCCTCCATCCCATATTAGTTGCCACTCAAATAGATGTATCCAACAGTGAAATATGTCTAGAAACATATGTTTGAGCGATAGTTAATATGGGACAGAAGGAGTATTTGGCAATTGACGGTAATGTTGCTTTCTGTTACTTTATTATATCAAACTACAATCAGTCTATCGCATAAGCTACTAATAAATTCTCGAGGAAGTATTTATTTCCACGTGTGCTTGATTGCTTGTATCTGTGTTGGTAATTCCCTGAAGAGGAGAGGATGATGCAGCACATCAACGGTAAGTATTTCCCTCAGTTATGAAACCAAGGTTATCAATCTAGTATGAGAACCAAGCAACACTATGTAAATAACATCTGCACACAAACCACAAAAACTTGCAACCCAACGCGTAAGAGGGGTTGTCAATATCTCCTCGGTATTGGAATATATTAAATTGTATGAGATTGGATAAATAGATCTAGCAAAAACACAAAATAAAATAAGTAAGAAAAAAGTGCAGCAAGGTATTTTTTGGATTTTTTGATAAATAGATCTGAAAATAATATGATAGGAAAGAGACCCGGGGCTCGTAGATTTCACTAGAGGCTTCTCTCAAGAAAATAGCATACGATGGGTAGACAAATTACTGTTGGGCAGTTGATAGAAAAGCAAATAATTATGACGATATCCAAGGCAATGACCATGTATATAGGCATCATGTCCAAGATTAGTAGACCGACTCCTGCCTGCATCTACTACTATTACTCCACACATAGACCGCTATCCAGCATGCATCTAGTGTATTAAGTTCATGGAAAACGGACTAGTACAATAAGAACGATGACATGATGTAGACAAGATCTATTCATGTAGGAATAGACCCCATCTTTTTATCCTTAATGGCAGCGATACATGCGTGTCATGTCTCCTTCTGTCACTGAGATTGAGCACCGCAAGATCGATCTCATCACAAAGCACCTCTTCCCATGGCAAGAAAAATCAATCTAGTTGGCCAAACCAAACCAAAGTTTTGAAGAAGAAATACGAGGCTATAACAATCATGCATAAGAGCAACAAAGACTCAAATAATATTCATGGATAGATCTGATGATAAAATCACAATTCATCGGATCCCAACAAACACACCGCAAAAATTCATTACATCAAATAGATCTCCAAAAACATAGAGGAGAACATTGTGTTGAAGATCAAAAAGACAGAAGAAGCCATCTAGCTACTGCCTACGAGCCCGTAGGTCTGTGGTAAACTACTCACGTGTCATCAGAGGGGCAAGGGTGATGATGAAGAACCCCTCCGTGATCGTTGACCCCTCCGGCAGAGTGCCGAAAAAGGCCTCTAGATTGGATCTCGTGGTTCTTGAACTTGCGGTGGCCAGAATTGTGGTTCGTCGACTCCCCTAGGGTTTTTCGGCTTTTGGAATATTTATAGAGCCAGAGGTCAGTGGAGGGGGTGCCTGTGGGCCCTACTACCCACCAGGGCATGCCTGGGGGCCCTGGCGTGCCCTGGAGCCTAGTGGGCCCCACAGCCCCCCTCTGGTGCACTTCTTGGGCCTGTTGGGTGTCTTCTGGCAGAAAAAATCTCCAAAAATTTTCGTGGGATTTGGATTCCGTTTGGTACTGATGTTCTGCGAAGTAAAAAACAAGGAAAAAAAATATCAACTGGCACTGGGCACTATGTCAATAGGTTAGTCCCAAAACATGATATAAAGTTGCTAGGAATGAGTATAAAACATCCAAGAATGATACTTTAATAGCATGAAACGATCAAAAATTATAGATACGTTGGAGATGTATCTGTGCTTAAATTGGAAACTCAATTGCTAAACCTTATAGATATCTTCGTATCTCCTTGTATCGCTTCAATGAATTTGGGTTTGTGATACTTCCCATAGAAGATCATTGTGATTCACTAAACTTGTGGGTTACAAATGACAGGCCTGAGTGTTTTACTCAATATTTCTGGTGGATATCTTGTTTCTACCAGAAAGTAGAAATTTGTAGATTGTAGGTTTGGCTGCAATCTGCTAGGCAATTTGGAAACTTAGGAATAGGGCACGTTTTCAATTCAAACTTCTTACATGTCTTGTTGAGTTCATATATTATGTCTACTCCTTCATGAACTATTAGGCAAGTCTACAAAATGATGTAGATCGTTCCATCTGAAGGAAATATGCCCTAGAGGCAATAATAAAGTTGTTATTTTATATTTCCTTATTCATGATAAAGGTTTATTATTCATGCTAGAATTGTATTGATCGGAAACCTAATACATGTGTGAATATATAAACAAACACCGTGTCCCTAGTGAGCCTCTACTTGACTAGCTCGTTGATCAAAGATGGTTAAGGTTTCCTAACCATGGACATGAGTTGTCATTTGATAATGGGATCACATCATTAGGAGAATGATGTGATGGACAAGACACGTCCATTAGCTTAGCATTATGATCGTTCAATTTTATTGCTATTGCTTTCTTCATGTCAAATACATATTCCTTCGACTATGAGATTATGCAACTCCCGGATACCGGAGGAATGCCTTGTTTGCTATAAAACGTCACAACGTAACCGGGTGATTATAAAGATGCTCTACAGGTATCTCCGAAGGTGTTTGTTGAGTTGGCATAGATCGAGATTAGGATTTGTCACTCCGAGTATCGGAGAGGTATCTCTGGGCCCTCTCTATAATACACATCATAAGCTTGCAAGCAAACTACTAAGGAGTTACTCATGAGGTAATGTATTATGGAACGAGTAGATAGACTTGCCGGTAACGAGATTGAACTAGGTATGAAGATACCGACGATCGAATCTCAGGCAAGTAACATACCGATAGACAAAGGGAATAACATATGTTGTCATAACAGTTTGACCGATAAAGATCTTCATAGAATATGTAGGAGCCAATATGGGCATCCAGGTTCCGCTATTGGTTATTGACCGGAGAGGTGTCTCGGTCATGTCTACATAGTTCTTGAACCCATAGGGTCCGCACGCTTAATGTTCGATGTTGGTATAGTATTATATGAGTTATGTGATTTGGTGACTGAATGTTGTTTGGAGTCCCAAATGAGAACACGGACATGACGAGGACTCTCAAAATGGTCGAGAGGTAAAGATTGATATATAGGACGATGGTATTCGGACACCGGAAGTGTTTTGGAGGGTACCGGGTACATATCGGGTCACTAGAAGGGGTTTCGGTCACCCCCGACAAAAGATATGGGCCAAGAGGGGAAACACACCAGCCACAAGGGGCTGGTGCGCCCCCCATATGGGCCAGCCTAAGTGGAGAAGGAAAAGGGGAGGAGGAAAGGAAAGAGAGGGAATAGGATTTCCCCTTCCTTCCCCCTCTCCCCTCTTCCTTCCCCCTTCCGTATACAAGGAAAGGAGGGCAGCGCAAGGCAGGGCCCCTAGGGGGCGGCGGCCAAGCCCCAGGGTGCCCTGCCTGCCTCCCCTCCCACACCTATATATATGTGGGGAGGGGGCGCCTCACAAGCACACAACATCAATTGTTAGCCGTGTGCGGCGCCCCCCTCCACAGTTTACACCCCCGGTCATAGTCTTGCGGTACTTAGGCGAAGCCCTGCGAGAATCACTTCACCATCACCGTCACCACACCGTCATGCTGACAGAACTCATCTACTACCTCGACACCTTGCTGGATCAAGAAGGCGAGGGACGTCACCAAGCTGAATGTGTGCAGAACTCGTAGGTGCCCTACGTTCGGTGCTTGATCGGTAGGAGCTAGAAGAAGTTCGACTACATCAACCGCGTTGTCAAATGCTTCCGCTTTCGGTCTACGTGGGTACATAGACACACTCCCCCTCTCGTTGATATGCATCTCCTAGATAGATCTTGCATGAGCGTAGGAATTTTTTTGAAATTGCATGCTACGTTTCGCAGCAGTGGCATCTAAGCCAGGTCTATGCGTAAATGATATGCACGAGTAGAACACAAAGAGTTGTGGGCGGTGATAGTCATACTGCTTACCACGAATGTCTGATTTTGATTCGGCGGTATTGTGGGATGAAGTGGCCCGGACCAACCTTACATGTCCATGCACATGAGACCGGTTCCACCGACAGACATGCAACTAGTTTTGCATAATGGTGGCTGGCGGGTGTCTGTTTCTCGTACTTTAGTTGAATCGAATTTGACTACGGTAGGTCCTTGAAGAAGGTTAAAATAGCAAACTTGATGAAACACCGTTGTGGTTTTGATGCGTAGGTAAGAACGGGTCTTGCTAGAAGCCCATAGCAGCCATGTAAAACTTGCAACAACAAAGTAGAGGACGTCTAACTTGTTTTTGCATGGCATGTTGTGATGTGATATGGTCAAGACATGATGTGATATACGTTATTGTATGAGATGATCATGTATTGTAAAAGTTATCAGCAACCGGCAGGAGCCTTATGGTTGTATCTTTATTGTATGAAATGCAAATGCCATGTAATTGCTTTAGTTTATTACTATGCGTTAGCGATAGTTGTAGAAGCAATAGTTGGCGAGACGACCACGATGCAACGAAGGAGATCAAGGTGTCAAGTCGGTGACGATGGAGATCATGACGATGCTTTAGAGATGGAGATCAAAAGCACAAGATGATGATGGCCATATCATGTCACATATTTTGATTGCATGTGATGTTTAACTTTTATGCATCTTATTTTGCTTAGTACAACGGTAGCATTATAAGATGATCCCTTAACTAAAATTTCAAGGTATAAGTGTTCTCCCTGAGTATGCACCGTTGCGACAGTTCGTCGTGTTGAGACACCACGTGATGATCGAGTGTGATAGACTCTACATTCACATACAACGGGTGCAAGACAGTTTTGCACATGCGGAATACTCAGGTTAAACTTGACGAGCTTGGCATGTACAGACATGGCCTCGGAACACTGGAGACCGAAAGGTCGAACGTGAATCATATAGTAGATATGATCAACAAGAGATGTTCACCATTGATGACTACTCCATCTCACGTGATGATCAGAAATGGTTTAGTTGATTTGGATCGCGTATCATTGAGATGACTTGAGGCATGTCTATCTAAGTGGGAGTTCTTAAGTAATTTGATTAATTGAACTTAATTTATCATGAACTTAGTCCTGATAGTATTTGCAAATCTATGTTGTAGATCAATAGCTCGCGATATAGCTCCCTTATTTTTGATATGTTCCTAGAGAAAAACTAAGTTGAAAGATGATAGTAGCAATGATGCGGACTAGGTCCGTGATATGGGGATTATCCTCATTGCTGCACAGAAAAATTATGTCCTTGATGCACCGCTAGGAGACAGACCTATTGTAGGAGTAGATGCAAACGTTATGAACGTCTGGCAAGCTCAGTATGATGACTACTTAATAGTTTAGTGCAGCATGCTTTACGGCTTAAAACCAGGACTTCAAAAATGTTTTGAATGCCACAGAGCATATGAGATGTTCCAAGAGCTGAAATTGGTATTTCAGACTCATGATCGTGTTGAGAGGTATGAGAGCTCTGACAAGTACTTTGCCTACAAGATGGAGGAGAATAGCTCAGCCAGTGAGCATGTGCTCAAAATGTCTGGGTACTACAATCGCTTGAATCAAGTGGGAGTTAATCTTCCAAATAAGATAGTGATTGACAGAGTTCTCTAGTCACTATCACAAAGCTATTAGAACTTTGAGATAAACTATAATATGAAAGGGATGACGAAAACGATTCCCGAGCTCTTCGCGATGCTAAAATCAGCGAAGGTAGAAATCAAGAATGAGCATCAAATGTTGATGGTTAATAAGACCACTAGTTTCAAGAAAAAGGGCAAGGGAAAGAAAGGTATCTTCAAAATGAATGGCAAGCAAGTTGCCACTCCCATGAAGAAGCCCAAAGCTAGACCCGAGCCCGAAACTGAGTGCTTCTACTGCGGAAATGGTCCTGGAAGCGGAACTGCCCCAAATACTTGGCGGATAAGAAGGATGGCAAAGTGAACAAAGGTATATTTGATATACATGTTATTGACGTGTACCTTACTAGTGTTCATAGTAGCCCCTAGGTATTTGGTACCGGTTTCAGTTGCTAATATTAGTAACTCGAAACAAGAGTTGCAAAATGAACAGAGACTAGTTAAGGGCGAGGTGACGATGTGTGTTGGAAGTGATTCCAAGGTTGATAAGATCACCATCACATACTCTCTACCTTCAGGATTTGTGTTCAAGCTAAATAAATGTTATTTGGTGTTTGCATTGAGCATGAATATGATTGGATCATGTTTATTGCAATAGGTTATTCATATAAGTCAGAGAATAATTCTTGTTTTCTTTACATGAATAAAACTTTCTATGGTCATACACCCAACGTAAATGGTTTATTGAATCTCGATCGTAGTGATACACATATTCATAATATTGATACCATAAGATGCAAAGTTGATAACGATAGTGCAACATACTTGTGGCACTGCCATTTTGGTCATATTGGTGTAAAGCGCACGAAGAAACTCCATGCAGATGGACTTTTGGAATCACTTGATTATAAATCATTTAATACTTGCGAATCATGACTCATGGGCAATATGACTAAAAACTCCGTTCTTCGGAACAATGGAGCGAGCTGATGACTTATTGGATATAATACATATCGATGTATGCGGTCTGATAAGTGTTGAGGCACGCGGCGGGTATCGTTATTTTCTGACCTTCACAGATGATTTGAGTAGATATGGGTATATCTACTTAATGAAACACAAGTCTGAAACAGTTGAAAAGTTCAAAGAATTTCAGAGTGAAGTGGAGAATCATCGTAACAAGAAAATAAAGTTTCTATGATCTGATCGCGGAGGTGAATATTTGAGTTACGAGTTTGGCCTTCATTTAAAACAATATGGAATAGTTTCACAACTCACGCCACATGGAACACCACAGTGTAATGGTGTGTCCGAACATCGTAACCGTACTTTGTTAGATATGGTGCGATCTATGATCTCTCTTACCGATTTTCCACTATCATTTTGGGGTTATGCATTAGAGACAACTGCATTCACGTTAAATAGGGCACCATCTTAATCTGTTGAGACGACACCATATGAACTATGGTTTGGCAAGAAACCTAAGCCGTCGTTTCTTAAAGTTTGGGGTTGCGACACTTATGTCAAAATGCTTCAACCTGATAACCTCGAAGCCAAATCGGAGAAGTGCGTCTTCATAGGATACCCTAAGGCAACAATTGGGTACACCTTCTACCATAGATCCGACGGCAAGATCTTTGTTGCCAAGAATGGAACATTTCTAGAGAAGGAGTTTCTCTCGAAAGAAGTGAGTGGGAGGAAAGTGGAACTTGATGAGGTAATTGTACCTTCTCTCGAATTGTAAAGTAGCTCATCACAGAAAACCGTTCCCGCGATGCCTACACCAACTATATAGGAATCTAATGATGATGATCATGAAACTTCAGATCAAGTTACTACCGAACCTCGTAGGTCAACCAAACCACGATCCGCACCAGAGTGGTATGGTAATCCTGTTCTGGAAGTCATGTTACTAGATTATGGCGAACCTACGAACTATGAAGAAGCTATGATGAGCCCAGATTTCGATAAATGGCTTGAGGCCATAAAATCTGAGATATGATCCACGTATGAGAACAAAGTGTGGACTTTGGTGGACTTGCACGATGATCGGCGAGCCATAGAGAATAAATGGATCTTCAAGAAGAAGACTGGCGCTAATGGTAATGTTACTATCTACAAAGCTCGACCTGTCGCAAAACGTTTTCGACGAGTTCAAGGAATTGACTACGATGAGACTTTCTCACCTGTAGCGATGCTTAAGTCTGTCCGAATCAATTTAGCAATTGTCGCATTTTATGATTATGAAATCTGGCAAATGGACGTCAAAACTGCATTTCTTAATGGATTTCTTAAAGAAGAGTTGTATATGATGCAACCAGAAGGTTTTGTCGATCCTAAAGGTGTTAACAAAATGTGCAAGCTCCAGCGATCCATCTATGGACTGGTGCAAGCATTTCGAAGTTGGAATATATTCTTTGATGAGGTGATCAAAGCATATATATGGTTTTATACAGACTTTCAGAGAAGCCTATATTTACAAGAAAGTGAGTGGGAGCTCTATAGCATTTATGATATTGTATGTAGATGACATATTGTTGATTGGAAATGATATAGAGAATGTCTGGATAGCATAAAATGATACTTGAATAAGAGTTTTTTCAATGAAAGACCTCGGTGAAGTTGCTTATATATTGGACATCAAGATCTATAGGGATAGATCGAGACGCTTAATAGGCCTTTCGCAAAGAACATACCTTGGCAAAATTTTGAAGAAGTTCAAAATAGATTAGTCAAAGAAAAGGTTCTCGTCTTTGTTGCAAGGTATGAAGTTGAATAAGACTCAAAACCTGGCCACAACAGAAGATCGAGAGAGAATGAAAGTCATTCCCTATGCCTCAACCATAGGTTCTATAAAGTATACTATGTTGTCTACCAGACCTATTGTGTGCCTTGCCATGAGTTTGACAAGGGGGTACAATAGTGATCTAGGAGTAGATCGCTGGACATCAGTCAGAATTATCCTTAGGTACCTAAAGAGTACTAAGGAAATATTTCTCGGTCATGGAGGTGACAAAGAGTTCGTCGTAAAGGGTTACGTTGATGCAAGCTTTGACACTGATCCGGATGACTCTGAGTCTCAATCTGGATATATATTGAAAGTGGGAGCAATTAGCTAGAGTAGCTCCGTGCAGAGTATTGTAGACATAGAAATTTGCAAAATGCATACGGATCTGAATGTGGCAGACCCGTTGACTAAACCTCTCTCACAAGAAAAACATGATCACACCTTAGTACTCTTTGGGTATTAGTCACATGGCGAGGTGAACTAGATTATTGACTCTAGTAAACTCTTTGGGTGTTGGTCACATGGCGATGTGAACTATGTGTGTTAAATCACATGGTGATGTGAAATAGATTATTGACTCTAGTGCAAGTGGGAGACTGAAGGAAATATGCCCTAGAGGCAATAATAAAGTTGTTATTATATATTTCCTTATTCATGATAAAGGTTTATTATTCATGCTAGAATTGTATTGATCGGAAACCTAAATACATGTGTGAATATATAAACAAACACTGTGTCCCTAGTGAGCCTCTACTTGTCTAGCTCATTGATCAAAGATGGTTAAGGTTTCCTAACCATGGACATGAGTTGTCATTTGATAACGGGATCACGTCATTAGGAGAATGATGTGATGGAAAAGACACATCCGTTAGCTTAGCATTATGATCGTTCAGTTTTATTCCTATTGCTTTCTTCATGTCAAATACATATTCCTTCGACTATGAGATTATGCAACTCCCGGATACCGGAGGAATGCCTTGTGTGCCATTGATGTCTACTACACAACCTTCTTCTTGTAGACGTTGTTGGGCCTCCAAGTGCAGAGGTTTGTAAGACAGTAGCAAATTTCCCTTAAGTGGATGACCTAAGGTTTATCAATCCGTGGGAGCGGTAGGATGAAGATGGTCTCTCTCAAGAAACCCTGCAACCAAATAACAAAGAGTCTTTTGTGTCCCCAACACACCCAATACAATGGTAAATTGTATAGGTGCACTAGTTCGGTGAAGAGATGGTGAAACAAGTGGTATATGGATAGTAGATAAAGGTATTTGTAATCTGAAATAATAAAAACAGCAAGGTAACGAATGATAAAAGTGAGCGTAAACGGTATTGCAATGCTAGGAAATAAGGCCTAGGGTTCATACTTTCACTAGTGCAAGTTCTCTCAACAATACTAACATAATTGGATCATAAAACTATCCCTCAACATGCAACAAAGAGTCACTCCAAAGTCAGTAATAGCGGAGAACGAACGAAGAGCTTATGGTAGGGTACGAAACCACCTCAAAGTTATTCTTTCCAATCAATTCGTTGGGCTATTCCTATAAGTGTCACAAACAGACCTAGAGTTCGTACTAGAATAACACCTTAAGACACAAATCAACCAAAACCCTAATGTCACCTAGATACTCCAATTTCACCTCAAGTATCCGTGGGTATGATTATACGATATGCATCACACAATCTCAGATTCATCTATTCAACCAACACAAAGGACCTCAAAGAGTGCCCCAAAGTTCTACCGGAGAATCACGACGAAAACGTGTGCCAACCCCTATGCATAGGTTCATGGGCGGAACCCACAAGTTGGTCACCAAAACATACATCAAGTGAATCACGTGATATCCCATTGTCACCACAGATATCCATGGCAAGACATACATCAAGTGTTCTCAAATCTTTAAAGACTCAATCCGATAAGATAACTTCAAAGGGGAAACTCAATTCATTACAAGAGAGTAGAGGGGGGAAGAAACATCATAGGATCCAAATATAATAGCAAAGCTCGTGATACATCAAGATCGTATCACCTCAAGAACACGAGAGAGAGAGAGAGATCAAACACACAGCTACTGGTACATACCCTCAGCCCCGAGGGAGAACTACTCCCTCCTCGTCATGGAGAGCACCGGGATGATGAAGATGGCCACCGGAGAAGGATTGACCCCTCCGGTAGGGTGCCAGAACGGGTCTAGATTGGCTTTCGGTGGCTACAGAGGCTTCTGGCGGCGGAACTCCCGATCTATTCTGCGTTCTGGAAGTTTTAGGGTACGTGGAGTTATATAGGCGGAACAAGTACGTCAGGGGAGCCACGAGGGCCCCATGAGGCAGGGGGCGCACCCTAGGGGGGTGGGCGCGCCCCCCACCCTCGTGGGCAGCCCGTGTCTCCCTTGACGTGCACTCCAAGTTCTCCTGGGTTGCTTTCCTTCCAACAATAACTTCTCCAGTTGATTTCGTTCCATTTCGACTCCGTTTGATATTCCTTTTTCTGGAAACACTGAAATAGGCATAAAATAGCAAATCTGGGCTAGGCCTCCGGTTAATAGGTTAGTCCCAAAAATAATATAAAAGTGTAAAATAAAGCCCAATATTGCCTAAAACAGTAGATAATATAGCATGGAGCAATCAAAAATTATAGATACATTGGAGACGTATCAAGCATCCCCAAGCTTAATTCCTGCTCGCCCTCGAGTAGGTAAATCATAAAAAGATAATTTTTGATGTGGAATGCTAGTTGGCATAATTTCAATGTAATTCTTCTTACTTGTGATATGAATATTCAGATCCGAAAGATTCAAGACAAAAGTTTAATATTGACATAAAAACAATAATACTTCAAGCATACTAACTAAGCTATCATGTCTTCTCAAAATAACATGGCTAAAGAAAGTTATCCCTACGAAATCATATAGTCTGGCTATGCTCTATCTTCACCACACAAAATATTTAAATCATGCACAACCCCGATGACAAGCCAAGCAATTGTTTCATACTTTTGATCTTCTCAAACTTTTTCAATCTTCACGCAATACATGAGCGTGAGCCATGGACATAGCACTATAGGTGGAATAGAGTGGTGGTTGTGGAGAAGACAAAAAGGGAGAAGATAGTCTCACATAAACTAGGCGTATCAACGGGCTATGGAGATGCCCATCAATAGATATCAATGTGAGTGAGTAGGGATTGACATGCAACGGATGCACTAGAGCTATAAGTATATGAAAGCTCAACAAAAGAAACTAGTGGGTGTGCATCCAACTCGCTTGCTCACGAAGACCTAGGGCATTTTGAGGAAGCCCATCATTGGAATATACAAGCCAAGTTCTATAATGAAAGATTCCCACTAGTATATGAAAGTGACAACATAGGAGACTCTTTATAATGAAGATCATGGTGCTACTTTGAAGCACAAGTGTGGTAAAAGGATAGTAGCATTGTCCCTTCTCTATTTCTCTCTCATTTTTTTATTTTTTTATTTGGGCCTTCTCTTTTTTATGGCCTCTTTTATCTTTTTTTATTTGGGCTTCTCTGGCCTCTTTTATTTATTTATTTTTGTCCGGAGTCTCATCCCGACTTATGGGGGAATCTTAGTCTCCATCATCCTTTCCTCACTGGGACAATGCTCTAATAATGATGATCATCACACTTTTGTTTACTTACAGCTCAAGAATTATAGCTCGATACTTAGAACAAGATATGACTCTATATGAATGCCTCCGGTGGTGTACCAGGATGTGCAATGACTCATGAGTGACATGTATGGATGTCGGTGTACTAGAGTAGGGGTACCCTAGTAACTTGTGCACGGGCAGTCGCAGCATCCCGCGGCAAGGCTTGCCGGGTGACCGCCAAGGTCCTCCGTGGTTCCCCTGGAACCATTCAAGGAGACAAGACCCCGGCAAGAGGAGCTTGCCGGGAAGGCCAACTAAGGCACCTCAAGACCCCGGCAAGAGGAGCTTGCCGGGAAGGCCACCCAAGGCATCTCAAGGAACTTGCCGCAACGCGCCACGCGTCCCGGCAAGGCCCGGTGAGCGACAAGCTCCCGGACGCGACAAGACAACGACCGCGGCAAGGCGCTTGCCGCGGCAAGCCACCACTCTGTGTCCGCGCTCCAGCGCATCCACTAACGTGTCGCTCTGGGACCCTTCCCAGCGTACGTGGCGGGAGGCTGTGCAGCCAGCGGTGAGCGGTGGCAAGCGGCGCTGACAAGATTGCCGTCGTGGCGAGCGGTGGCGTCCCTGACGGTCCCTTTTACACTGTTTAGGCGACGCAGACGGGCATTTAAGGCCCTTGTCCCCTGCCATCAGGGTTAGGTATGATACACTGTAGCAGGTAGCTGTACCAACCGCAGCACCTTTCCCTTTTTGCCCTTGTCTACGTTGCCACCTGTCGGTGACCCATTGAGCATATAAAAGGAGGCCCATGCGCAACATAGAGGGGGCTTCAAACACTCACGCTCGGTCTCGTTAGCTGCTGAAGTGTACTGTAGCACTCCACGCTCCCGAGCAAGAACTCAATACAAACCACAAAGCAGGAGTAGGGTTTTACGCATCCGTGCGGCCCGAACCTGGGTAAACTGCTCGTGTGCTTCGCGTCGATCCGCTCTTTGCACGACCTCCGCCCCCGCCGAACCGAAAGGGACTCGGCCCGCCAGTCCCATAGGTGCCCGTGGATCAGTACCCCGACATCTTTGGCGCGCCAGGTAGGGGGCGTCGAGGTTGTGTGAACCAGATCCGGCGTTCACGCGAGCTAGATCTTCATCGTCTTCATCGACATGCCGCCGAAGAAGAAGGCTTCGGAGGCAGCTGCTCCGTCCGCCCCGCTACCACCGGAGCAAACGGCTGATGGGGCGGACGCCGGCGGAAGAACGGGCGTCGACGAGGGAGCTCACGGTGCTGCCAGGTCCAAGGACAAGGCCGCGCTGCACATCGGCGGCGTAGCCGGCTCCCACAACGACCGGGCGCACTCCAAGGCCTCGGCGTCCGTACATGCACTGCGCCCACCTCATGAGGCGCGGGACCGGCAGCGTCACGGTGCTCATAGTACCATGCGTTTGCTGGACCAAGATCGAGCAGGTGGGTCTCGGAGTGCTCCAGACCAGCATGCACACCAACATGCTGGCACGAGCGAGGCACGGTCGCCTGGACGGGATATTGCTCCTTCTAACGTAGTTAGAAGTCCGAGCATATCCCGCTCCTCGCACCGTTCGCCACCACCACCCGCCACTGCCGCAGAAGCTTTGGCGCGAGCTCAACTGCTCCTAGACTACCCTCCAACAGCAGACAAGATCGACGACTGGAGGGCCACCATTCAGAATCTCATCGGCTTCGCCAACGGCGACACTCAGCGGCAGCCGCGGCAAGTCAGCCAGGCGCGAGCCGGTGGCGACAAGACCGGTGGGGGTGCAACCACTGTGCACTCTCCGCCCCGAAGGCCAAGATCGCCGACTCGCCGGATCCACCTCGACAACGACTCCACCACGTCATCAGATCCACGAGCTCGTCGCGATCAGCGCCAAGTTCTTCACGAACGACAGCAAGAAGACGCTCGTACTCGCATCGAGCGCCGAAGAGAAGCGCGACATCAATCAGACCAGCGCGCTGGGCCCTCTGTCGACATGCATGCGCTAGGGGAACCAGGCGACTTGCCGTACGCGGTAGGTTGCCCTGCGTTCACCCGTGAGCTGCGGCAAGTCCAGTGGCCCAGTATGAAGAATTTCAAGCCAGACGTACCAGAGAAGTACGACGGCAAGTCGCATCCGTCGGAGTTCCTCAGCATCTACACCATCGCGGTGCATGCTGCCGGGGGGCGGGACGACAAGATCCTTGCCAACTACTTCCCGCTGGTGCTCAAGCCCAACGTCAGGTCCTGGCTCATGCACTTGCCGGACAACTCCATATCCTCCTGGGCAGACCTATGCCATCAGTTTGTCGGCGCCTTTACAGGCGGCCACAAACCTCATGGCCAAGAGAGTGACCTTCATCTGCTAGCCCAGAAGGAAGGAGAGCCCCTGCGCAAGTACATCCAGAGATTCAACCGTGTGCAACACAACATCCCAGATGTCCACCCTGCCGCGGTCATCAGCGCGTTCCATCAGAACGTGCGTAACCGTAGGATGCGGGAGGAGATGGCGATGTGCAAGATCAGAGACGTCAGTGAGCTGTATGCCCTGGCTGACAAGTGTGCACGTGCTGAAGAAGGGAGGAAACTCCCCGGAGAGAATATAGGAGCAGGAGGATCTGACAGTGAGGATGCTGCCCTGACAAAGAAAAACCGGCGGCGGAACAGGAAGAAGAAAGGCAAAGATGTGCTAGTCGTTGAGCAGTCCAGCAACGAAGGTGGCGCCAAGAAAGCCAAAGTTGGTAGCTCCGGCAAGGAAATTGCCGCATGCACCAACTGCCAGGCTGTGGCGGTCGCCGACAAGCAGGACGGCACCGACAAGCAGTACTGCAAGATTCACCGCACCAAGGGCCATGACCTCCAGAGCTGCAAGAAGGTCGAACAGCTTGTCCAGCAACAAAAGGCTAAGTACGAGCGACGCGCCAAGGAGAGGGCCCAAGGAGGCGCTGGAGAATCTGACAAGAAGCGCGCCGGCCGGGGAGGACGCCGCGGCAAGGCCAAGCAGCGGCAAGGAGACAGACCTCCCCGCGGCCGCGACAAGGATGAAGATGACGACGACGACGAAGACATGGATGATGTCGAGACCAGCGAGCAGGAGTTCCAGAGAGCCACAGAGGTCTTGTGCGTTGACGGCGGTGCTTCTCTGCATACTTCGCACCGCCAACTCAAGCAGTGGGTGCAGGAAGTTAATGCAGCGGAACCACCTGTCGAGTCGCGCAAGCTTATGAAATGGTCCAGCACGCCTATCATCTTTGACATTGAGGACCACCCTGATCGCACAACTGCGGTCGGGTGTTTGCCGATGTTGGTTTCACCAACTATCCGCAACCTCAAGGTCACTAAGATGTTAGTTGACGGCGGGGCCGGCTTGAACCTGATCTCCTCCGCTGTACTCCAGAAACTCCAGATCCCTGACAGCGAGCTTGAAGAGACCGGCACATTCCAAGGAATTAACCCGGGAAGGAGCAAGCCGAAGGGGAAGGTCACGTTGCCAGTAACATTTGGCAGCAAGCTGAACTTTAGGACTGAGAGGGTCACTTTTGACGTTGCCGATATTCCATTGCCTTACAATGGGATACTTGGCCGTCCAGCACTCGCCAAGTTCATGGCAGCCTCTCACTACGCATACAACATGCTGAAGATGCCAGGCCCGATAAGCGTCATCTCTGTCCCCAGCGACAAGAAGGATGCTCTTATCTGCGCCGACAAGATCTACCGGGAAGCCACAGCCGCAACAGACCGCAAGTCACTTGCCGCTGAAGCTCCCGGGGGGAAGAAGAAGACCAAGTCCGGCAAGAGTTCTGATGCCCACTCCGGCAAGCGCACCTCTTCGGAGTGTTGCGCTGCCGTCGAGGACGCACCATCGAGCTCCACCGGCAAGTGTAAGAAGACAATGGCAGCTCCGCCAGAGACGAAGAAGGTGTCCGCTAAGGAGGACGGCACTGGTGGTACCTTCACCGTCAGTGCCACTCTCGACCCTAAATAGGAAAGCGCGCTCATTGCTTTCCTGCGGGCGAATGTCGATGTGTTTGCATGGCAACTGTCTGACATCCCCAGTGTTCCTAGGAAAGTAATTGAGCACCACCTTGCCGTTTGTCCTCATGCGCGGCCCGTCAAGCAGAAAGTCAGGAAGCAAGCAGTGGAGCGCCAAGAATTTATCGCAGAAGAGATCAAGAAATTGGAAGCAGCAGGCCTTGTCAGAGGAGTGCTCCATCCTACGTGGTTGGCCAATCCTGTAGTCGTGCGCAAGGCAAACGGGAAATGGAGACTTTGTATCAATTTTACCGATGTTAACAAAGCTTGTCCCAAATACCCATTTCCTTTGCTGCGCATTGACCAGATTGTTGACTCCACGGCCGGATGTGACTTGCTTTCATTTCTTGACGCATACTCAGGATACCATCAGATCTTCATGGCAGAAGAGGATGAGGAGAAGACCGCATTTATTACTCCATGTGGCACGTACTGTTTCGTACGGATGCCTTTTGGTTTAAAAAATGCTGGTTCAACATTTACAAGAGTAGTCCATGTCGCTCTGGAGCCACAAATACACAGAAATGTGGAAGCCTATATGGATGATATAGTGGTCAAGAGCAAGGACAAAGCAACTCTGATCCAAGATTTAGACGAGACCTTTGCAAATCTGCGCAAGATCATCCTCAAGCTCAACCCCGAGAAGTGTGTGTTTGGAGTCCCCTCCGGCAAGCTTCTCGGGTTCTTCGTGTCTCAGCGGGGAATTGAAGCCAATCCCGACAAGATCAAGGCCATTGAGCAGATTGAAGCACCAAAGCGCGTCAAGGATGTATAAAGACTTGCCGGTTGCGTGGCTGCTCTCAGCAGGTTTATCTCTAGGTCTGCTGAGCGCGCCCTGCCATTTTTCAAATTATTGAAAAAGGCAGGACCAATGAAATGGACTCCGGAAGCGGAGGCTGCGCTGCAAGACTTGAAGAGATACCTGTCCTCCCCTCCAATACTTGTCGCACCTAAGCCACAAGAGAAGTTGCTGCTGTACATAGCGGCAACCAATCAAGTGGTTAGTGCTGCGTTAGTAGCAGAGAGGGAGGCAGATGACGAGCCAGCAACCACGGCAAGCGCATCCAGCGACAAGCAAGGGGCTTCCCCGGCAAGCTCTGGTCCCGACAAAGATGGATCTGCACAGATGCACGAGGAGACACAGAAGAAAATGGTGCAGCGCCCAGTTTACTTTGTCAGTTCCCTTCTGCAGGGGGCTAGGTCAAGGTACTCTGGTGTGTAGAAATTGCTTTTCGGCCTTCTCATGGCCTCGAGAAAGTTGCGCCATTACTTCCAAGCACATGAGATCACAGTTGTCACTCGCTTTCCGCTGAAGAGGATACTACAAAATCCAGAAGCAACAGGCAGGATTGTTGAGTGGGCACTGGAACTGTCAAGCTTTGGCCTCAAGTTTGAGAGCACTTCAACTATCTAGAGCAGAGCATTGGCAGAATTTATAGCAGAATGGACGCCAACACCAGATGAAGAAATTCCAGAAATGAGCATCCCCGTCAAGGAAGCAAGCAAAGAGTGGCTGATGTACTTTGATGGTGCCTTTTCGCTGCAAGGCGCCGGCGCTGGCGTGCTGCTTGTCGCACCCACCGGAGAGCACCTCAAGTATGTAGTCCAGATGCACTTTCCCAAGGAGCAAGCAACAAACAATACTGCAGAATATGAAGGCTTGCTTGCCGGCCTCAGGATCGCGGCAGACCTTGGGATCAAGAAGCTCATTGTCAGAGGTGACTCGCAGGTTGTCGTCCGCCAAGTGAACAAGAGCTATCAGAGTCCGTTGATGGAAGCCTACGTCGACGAAGTGAGAAAGCTAGAAGAGCACTTTGAAGGCCTACAAATGGAGCATGTTCCAAGAGCTCAGAACGCCATTGCCGATGGCCTGTCAAAGTGCGCCGCACTTAAGTTACCTGTGGAACCAGGGATCTTTGTGCTCAAGCTGACTCAACCGTCTGTAACGCCATCAACTGGACAAAGTAAGAAGAGGAAATTGATTTTTGGTGACTATTTTCCGGCAGAGCTTCCCGAAGCCGCCGCCAAGAAGGTCCCCAAGATCAACGCTAAAAGCGCTGAGGAGCAATATGCTCCGGCAAGCCCTAGGGTTTGTTCCGTTGAAGCAGAAGCTCCCGATAAGTTTTGCTCCGGCAAGCTTGTCGGGGAACGTCAAGCTCCGGCAGAGCCGCAGGTTCTCGCCGTAGAAGCGGATGTTCTCGCAGTAGCTGAGATCAACACCAAGAGTGCTGAGGAGCAATATGCTCCGGCAAGCCCTAGGGTTTGTTCCGTTGAAGCAGAAGCTCCCGACAAGTTTTGCTCCGGCAAGCTTGCCGGGGAACGTCAAGCTCCGGCAGAGCCGCAGGTTCTCGCCGTAGAAGCGGATGTCCCACTGCAGCAGATTTGCCTTTAGTCCTTGTTGTCGAGCCAGAAGCTCCAGCATGGGCGCAGCAGATTGTCCGTTTCCTTCAGACAGGAGAACTTCCCGAGGAGCAAGAAGAAGCGGAAAGAGTAGCCCGGCAGTCAAGTATGTACCAGTTTGTCGACAAGACACTGTACAGAAGAAAACTCAACGGTGTGAAATTGAAGTGTATTCACCGGGAAGACGGACAAAAGCTGTTGGCAGAGATTCATGGAGGCATATGTGGTCACCACATTGGCGCAAGAGCACTTGTCGGAAAAGCTTTCCGGCAAGGTTTCTTTTGGCCGACAGCCCTCCAGGATGCAACTGCATAAGTAACCAAGTGTGAAGCGTGCCAGTTCCATTCCAAGCAGATACACCAACCAGCTCAAGCTCTCCAGACAATCCCTTTATCCTGGCCATTTTCGGTCTGGGGGCTCGACATCCTCGGCCCCTTTCCCCGAGCAGTCGGGGGCTTTGAGTACTTGTACGTTGCAATCGACAAGTTCACAAAGTGGCCGGAAGTGGAACCAGTGAGGAAGATGACAGCACAGTCAGCAGTCAAGTTCTTCAGGTCGATTGTTTGCCGCTTCGGGATTCCTAACAGGATAATCACCGACAACGGCACGCAATTCACGAGCCGCACCTTCATGCAATACGTCCAAGATCTTGGCGCCAAGGTCTGCTTCGCTTCTGTTGCTCACCCGAGAAGCAACGGTCAAGCGGAGAGGGCAAATGCTGAAGTGCTGCGAGGGCTCAAGACCAGGACTTTCGACAGGCTGCACAAGTGCGGAAAAAACTGGATCGAGGAGCTGCCGGTGGTTCTTTGGTCGATCAGAACGACGCCAAATCGAGCCACTGGCCAGACACCTTTCGCTCTAGTCTATGGAGCGGAGGCAGTTCTCCCCACGGAACTCGTATACGGGTCACCTCGAGTGCTCGCTTATGATGAGCTTGAGCAAGAGCAGCTGTGACAAGATGACGCGCTACTCCTTGAGGAAGACCGTCTTCAGGCTGCTGTGCGAGCTGCTCGCTACCAGCAAGCTTTGCGCCACTACCATAGCCGCAAAGTTAATGCCAGAAGTTTCAAGGAAGGTGACCTTGTTCTTCGGCGTGTTCAGTCCGCCAAGAATTCCAACAAGTTGACGCCAAAGTGGGAAGGCCCTTACCAGGTGAAACGAGTCACTAGGCCTGGCGCTGTCCGCCTTGAGACCGAAGATGCCATTCCGGCGAGCAACTCCTGGAACATTGAGCATCTTCGTATGTTTTACCCGTAAGGCGCGGTTGCCGGAACCTGTTCCGGCAACCACCTTTTGTACAAGTCTTGCCGCGGTTGCATGTAATCCTTTGTACAAAGCCGGGCGCAGACCCCGTGCATAAGTAAAGCTCATGTGCTACACACATTTTGTCATTTTCATGCTTTCTATTTTTTGGCATATATGATCTGACACTTTGTGCAGCACCTACTCCACGGTAAGCAATAACGAGCCGTAAGGCTCCATGTCTTTATTTTCTCTTCTTTCTTTTTTCTCAAGGAAAGGAAGGTTCCCTCGCCCACAAGTTTGCCGAGGAGGAAAGGAGAAGATAATGGTATGGGACAGGCGTTGTTCAAGAAAGTTTCGCCTTGCCGGGAAGCAAACAACAGAAAAGCTAAGTTGCCAAAGTTTGAGCAATCAGATTTTTAAATTTTTTAAGTTATCTCCCTTGAACGACCGCACTTTGTATGGAAAACCTGTGCGCGGAGGAACCAACTCGTAGCTAGTTGCGCCTTACTTTGTTTCGAGTCCGCTCAACAACTTAAGTGAGCTACAACTAGTTGCGACAAGGTTTCTTGTCGGTAGCGGCACCGCCAGCAGGCTGCTGATGTCCCGCACTCAGCGCTCGCGGCTCAGGTGCCTGCACCGGCAAGTTCCCTAAAAGCGTAGGGCAAAAACATACAAAGGAAGGAATCAAGTAAAGGGAATAACATTGCAATCATTACCCAGAATAGAGTTATATTACAAAGATAGCTTGTCACGGCTCTAACAGATTGTTTTCATAACATGACAAACAGCGACAAGGAAAGAAGAAATGGGCGGCCTAATCTACGCGATCGCCCTCGATCCTCTTGATCCCGCTCACCTTGTCCACAATGGGTGCGATAAGGGCCTTGAGCGCCTCCAGATCAGCATCCGGTGGCAGGGTCTTGAGGACGTTGGTGAGGTTGAGGCCCGGATTGCGGAAGGCCACCTTCACCAACACTTTCTGAAGAGCTCCCGCGCAGATCTTGCGTGACTCATCGGCCAGCTGCTTTGGGATCCTCTCCCGGAGTCGCTGGAGGGCCGTCGCCACACCCTTGAAGAATAAGATGAGCTTGGCGCTGGGTTGGAGGTTCTCGTCGGAGGGATACCCGAGATCCTCCATCCCCAGCTGCGCCAACTCCCTGTCAATGTCTGTGGCAACATTCACAAGACTCTCCATCCAGTGCTCCACAGTCTCCCGGAAAGCATTCTGGGTGGCGGCAACACTCTCTAGCAGCGCCTTGTCGGCCTTGATCTCTTCTTTCAAGGCCGCCTCATGCTTCTTGGCGCCGTCCAGCGCCTTGGTCAAAGCGGTCAGCTTCAACTCAAGACCCGTGTTGGAGTCCTTGGCGGCGCTGAGCTCTTTGCCCTTCTCGACGAGATTGACCTCCAGCTGCGCCACCTTCGTCTCCAACTCCTTCTTGGCGGCCTCGGCGGCGGCGGCAGCGTCCTCTGCTTGCTTGAGGGCTCCGCCGAGTTTTTCCTCGCGTGCGGCAAGCTCCTCCTCGTGGGCGTCAAGATTGACCTTCCGCTGCGCCAGCTCGCCCTCTTCCGCGGATAGCTTCATAGCGGCAAGTCGCTGTTGCTCTTCGACTTTGGCCTGCTCGAGGAAGAAGACCTTCTGCGCTTCGGCGAGCTGCTCCCGCTCCTCCGCCAGGGATCAGAGGGCTTCCCGGTGGAAACCCCCGAGCTCTTCCGCGCGCTTCTCGATATCTGCTCCCGCCTTCGCGACAAGCGCCTCGCGGGATTCCAGCTTGGCTTGCCGCGTGCGGTAGAGCGACATCAACTTCCGCAGCAGCCGCTCTTCTTCGGGCTCGTTGCTGCTGCTGCTTGGCGCGTCAACCAGCGTCAGCCCCGCGGAGGCGAGCACCTCCCCGTCGAAGATCTCCCCCTCGACCGGCGCCCTGGAGCTTGACGCCCAGGGGAGGTTGATGAAGACGCCTTTGCCGGCCTTCAGGTAGACGCCTGGCTGGGGCTCTTCAGAGCCTGGCTCTGCGGCAGTGGCGGACGGGTCGGCGGTCGGTGTAGCGCCTGGCGCTCCTGCGGCCTCAGGGCCGTCAGTGCGATTGCCGGACCCCTCGCCAGTTGCTGCGGCGGTAGCCTTGGCGGCCTCTGCGTCGGCGGGATCGCCAGCACCGGCTGCTTCTTCGGCGGCAACCTCGGTCTCCATCGGCTCTGTAGCAGATGGGTCTGACAGCCGGAAAGGGGAGAAGAGTCAAGCAAAAACCCAAGAAGATCAAAAGAAGAAGAACCCAAGGGAAGCCTTGCAGCGAAAGGATTACCTGTGCCGGGTTCTGCAGTCGTGGTCTCCGCCGTCAGGGGGCCGCTGGTGCTGTCCCTTGCCGGAGAACCCTCCCTTGCCGGAGACTTCTCCCTTATCGGAAAACTCTCCCTTGCCGGAGAGCTCTCTCTTGTCGGGGGATTCTCCCTTGGCTCCTGGTGAGGCTGCTCTGCTCCTACACAAACCAGCAGTTAGATATTAGCAAAAACAGAGTATCCATGCGCACCTCACAGCGGAAAGCAAACCATATACTTACGCTGGGGGCTGCTCTGGAGAAAAGTTGCCGAGTCCGGCAAGGTTGTCTCGGGTGCACCCCCCGCTGTCGCCGTGGGTTCATCCTCGATGATAATCACCGGGGCCTTGGCTCTCTTCGCTGCTCTCTGGGCCAGAGTCCTGAAAAGGAATAAGTTCAGAGTAAAGCAAGTGAGATACAAGACAAACAGCAAGAATTGAAGAACAGCAGGTACAACAAGAGAAGCTTACTCTTCTTCTTCTTCCTCGTCGGAGCTGAACGCGGAGAAGTCGAAGTCCGGCACGCGCCCGGCGCGAGGAGGCGGAGGAGAAGCTTCCCTTGGCCGCTTGGCAGGAGCAGTGGCGACGGTCTGAGACGACCCCGCTCCAGCTATTGTCGCGGCATGAGAAGCGGCAGGAGCAGAAGCGGTGGTCCGGGAGGGCCCCGCTCCAGTTGTCGTCGCAGCGTGAGATGCTCCCGCGGCAACAGTGTTTGCCACGGTGCAGCGTGTCACGCGGCGCGGCGACTGTTGACCCGCTTGCCGCTCCGCTACGTCACCGGCCTTGCGGAGACGCCTTCTTGGTGGGGATGGAGGCTCTGCTTGCGGCGAGCTGTCTGAAGATGAAGTGGAAGATGAGTTGATCTCCAGCGAGCCGCTCGTATCCTTGGCGGGCTCGCTCGACTCGACGTTCTGCCCGGCAAGCTCTTTCTCGCCGGCAGGCTCCCTTCGCTCGGCATGGCTTGCCGCCTCTGCTGCATCTGCCTCCTCCACTGTGAATCCAAATTCGCCCGCGGCTGCGGCTGCCGCCGCCTCTTCCAGCCTGATGGCGATGAGTGCCATCTCCGCATCGGTGGTGTCGCGGGTGAGGCCATCCTTCTTGTCGGAACGGATCGGCACTTCTACCAAGTCATCGAAGAACTGTTGCACGACGTCGTCTGCAGGCTCCTGCCAAGTTGGCACAATTCCATGCGAGTCACACTCCGGCATCATTGCACGAATGCGGTCGAGCGAGGAATTGTTGCACAACGGAACGACGCCCCCCGGCAACCTGAAAACTTCGAGATGTTGGGGGTCATACTTGAACAGTTCTTGGAGCATCGCGTTGAGCTCCAGAACAGTAAAGTTGTAGTTGAGGCCCGGCCGCAGCCTCATGATATCCGCCGCATTCTTGAACTTCCAAGTGGGTCTCCCCCGTTCCTGCAGGGGGGCGATGCGGCGGCGAAGAAAATCTACGCCAATGGCGCCTACAGTGAGCCCGGCAAGCCTGAGGCGCAGGATCCGGGTGACAGCAATCTTCAGCCTGTCGTCTTCCGGGGCCACGTCACTCCAATCGCTGCCGCGTGCTACTGGGGTTTGGCGCCGGGCGGTAAATGGCTGCGGGTTCTCCTCGTCAATCCAGCACCAGTCTGCCCTCCACTCCCCCCACTTGCCGCGGAATTCTCCCTCCAGATAAGTTTCCTTCTTGCCGGCCCTTGAGATCCAGGCGATTCCGCCGGATAGAGGCTCTCCTCTCTCTACTCGGGGTATGAAGAAGTGGCGAAAGAGGGCTACATTGGGATGGACTCCGACAAAGTTTTCGCAGAGATGCGCGAAAACTGCCATGGTCAGAACGGCATTGGGGGTGAAGTCAAGGAGGTGGAATCCATAGGTATTCATGATGTCGCAGAAGAATTCAGAAAAAGGTGGGCAGAGCCCGCAGTAGAAGAACAAAGCGAAGAAAGGGTATCCATTTGGAGCCTTCTTCCAAGCGGCGGCGGGGAGTACCTTCGTGCGCAGATGCGCTCGTGTCTCCGCCGACCAGAAGAGGTAGTAGTTCTCCCTCAGCTCCTTCGCGGCAAGCTTGGGGGGGAAACTGCGCGCTCCTTCCGCAGCGCCGCAAGCCGCTGCGCCTCGGTCGACTTCACGACCTTCCCCTTGTTGGCTTTTGGAGCCATGGCGGAAGTAGTGGAGGAGGTCGACGGTGTTGGTGATGCTGGTGGCGATGGGGGGCGGAGCGCTGCTCTCTTTCGGCTTTGGGAAGACGAGGGAGCGGCGGAGATTTCTGAGATTGGAAGCAGCAACGGGCGAATGGGCGGACTGCCCCTGTTTCCCCTGCTTATAAGGAGGGAGGGGGCGGATGTTCCGCATTTCCGAATAAAGTAACCACCCACGATCCCTCCCACGACGCCGCATTCAACGCGTGCCGTTCGGGGAGGGCGCGGTGGATACGGAGAAAGATACGGCGTAACCTAGGCCGCGCATGCCCGTGCCCTGTTTTGGGCCTGGCCCAACAGCGCTCGGCACCGTGTATGGCCCAGGCCCGGGGGCTCCTGTCGGTGTACTAGAGTAGGGGTACCATAGTATCCCGAACTTGTGCACGGGCAGTCGCAGCATCCCGCGGCAAGGCTTGCCGGGTGACCGCCAAGGTCCTCCGTGGTTCCCCTGGAGCCATTCAAGGAGACAAGACCCCGGCAAGAGGAGCTTGCCGGGAAGGCCAACTAAGGCACCTCAAGACCCCGGCAAGAGGAGCTTGCCGGGAAGGCCACCCAAGGCATCTCAAGGAACTTGCCACGACGCGCCACGCGTCCCGGCAAGGCCCGGTGAGCGACAAGCTCCCGGACGCGACAAGACAACTACCGCGGCAAGGCGCTTGCCGCGGCAAGCCACCACTCTGTGTCCACGCTCCAGCGCATCCACCAACGTGTCGCTCTGGGACCCTTCCTAGCGTACGTGGCGGGAGGCTGTGCAGCCAGCGGTGAGCGGTGGCAAGCGGCGCTGACAAGATTGCCGTCGTGGCAAGCGGTGGCATCCCTGACGTTCCCTTTTACACTATTTAGGCGACGCAGACGGGCATTTAAGGCCCTTGTCCCCTGCCGTCAGGGTTAGGTATGATACACTATAGCAGGTAGCTGTACCAACCACAACACCTTTCCCTTTTTGCCCTTGTCTACGTTGCCACCTGTCGGTGACCCCTTGAGCATATAAAAGGAGGCCTATGCGCAACATAGAGGGGGGTTCGAACACTCACGCTCGGTCTCGTTAGCTGCTGAAGTGTACTGTAGCACTCCGCGCTCCCGAGCAAGAACTCAATACAAACCACAAAGCAGGAGTAGGGTTTTACGCATCCGTGCGGCCCGAACCTGGGTAAACTGCTCGTGTGCTTCGCCTCGATCCGCTCTTTGCACGACCTCCGCCCCCGCCGAACTGAAAGGGACTCGGCCCGCTGGTCCCATTGGTGCCCGTGGATCAGTACCCCGGCAATGGAAGAATTATGAACGGTGGCTTTGCCACAAATATGATGTCAACTACATGATCATGCAAAGAAATATGACAATGATGGAGCGTGTCATAATCTACGGAACGGTGGAAAGTTGCATGGCAACATATCTCGGAATGGCTATGGAAATGCCATGATAGGTAGGTATGGTGGCTGTTTTGAGGAAGGTATATGGTGGGTTTATGGTACCGGCAAAAGTTGCGCGGTACTAGAGAGGCTAGCATGGTGGAAGGGTGAAAGTGCGTATGATCCATGGACTCAACATTAGTCATAAAGAACTCACATACTTATTGCAAAAATCTATTAGTTATCGAAACAAAGTACTACGCGCATGCTCCTAGGGGGTAGATTGGTAGGAAAAGACCATCGCTCGTCCCTGACCGCCACTCATAAGGAAGGCAATCAATAAATAAATCATGCTCCGACTTCATCACATAACGGTTCACCATACGTGCATGCTACGGGAATCACAAACTTCAACACAAGTATTTCTCAAATTCACAACTACTCAACTAGCATGACTCTAATATTACCATCCTCATATCTCAAAACAATCATCAAGCATCAAACTTCTCTTAGTATTCAACACACTCATAAGAGAATTTTACTATTCTTCTTGTATACCTAGCATATTAGGATTATTTAAGCAAATTACCATGCTATTAAGACTCTCAAAATAATATAAGTGAAGCATGAGAGTTCATCTATTTCTTCAAAATAAAACTACCACCATGCTCTAAAAGGATATAAGTGAAGCACTAGAGCAACAACAAACTACTCCGAAAGATATAAGTGAAGATCAATGAGTAGTCGAATAATTATGCAACTATGTGAAGACTCTCTAACATTAAAGAATTTAATTTCTTGGTATTTTATTCAAACAGCAAGCAAAGCAAAAGAAAATGACATCTAAGAATAGCAAACATCATGTGAAGAAGTAAAAACTTAGGATCAACCGATACTAACCGATAGTTGTTGAAGAAGAAAGGTGGGATGCCAACCGGGGCATCCCCAAGCTTAGATGCTTGAGATTTCTTAAAATATTATCTTGGGGTGCCTTGGGAATCCCCAAGCTTGAGCTTTTGTGTCTCCTTAATTCCTCTCATATCACGGTCTCCCTAAATCTCAAAAGCTTCATCCACACAAAACTCGACAAGGACTCGTGAGATAAGTTAGTATAAACCATTGAAAAAACCTTATCATACTCTACTGTAGCAAATCACTAAAATTATTATTCAACATTGCATACTAAATGCCTCTGCATATTTAATAGTCCTATAGTCAAATAGAATCATTAAAGAAGCAAACATATGCAAACAATGCAAACATAATAGCAATCTTCCTAAACAGGATAGTCTGTAAAGAATGCTGCAACATCCATACTTCCCTAGCTCCAAAAATTATGAAAGAAAGTTCCCACTTAGTAAATTTATCAGAGCTTAATATTAAAAATGTTTCAACATTTTATCACATTCTGAATTTTCTAGGGAATTATTGCAACAGCGGTAAACTTTCTGTTTTCAAACAGCAACATGTATACTTGTAACATAGGCATAGTAAAGGCTATCAATGCCACTTTTATTGAAATAAAAGATGCAAAAAATTGTTCTAAATAACATCAAGCAAATGAAAACAAAATAAATTGATGCTCCAAGCAAAACACATATCATGTGGTGAATAAAAATATAGCTCCAAGTAAAGTTACCGATGGAAGTGGACGAAAGAGGGGATGCCTTCCGGGGCATCCCCAAGCTTAGGCTCTTGGTTGTCCTTGAATATTACCTTGGGGTGCATTGGGCATCCCCAATATTAGGCTCTTTCCACTCCTTATTCCATAGTCCATCGAATCCTTACCCAAAAGTTGAAAACTTCACAACACAAAACTTAACAGAAAACTCGTAAGCTCCGTTAGTATAAGAAAGTAAATCACCACTTCAAGGTATTGCAATGAACTCATTCTTTATTTATATTGGTGTTAAACCTACTGTATTCCATCTTATCTATGGTTTATAAACTATTTTACTAGCCATAGATTCATCAAAATAAGTAAACAACACATGAAAAACAGAATCTGTCAAAAACAGAATAGTCTCTAGTAATCTGGATCAAATGTATACTTCTGGAACTCATAAAATTCTAAAATAAATTGCTGGACCTGAGGAATTTATATATTAATCATCTGAAAAAATAATTAACTAAATATCACTCTCCAAATAAAAATGGCAGCAATTCTCGTGAGCGCTAAAGTTTCTGTTTTTTACAGTATGATCAACAAGACTTTCCCAAAGTCTTCCCAAAGGTTCTACTTGGCACAAACACTAATTAAACATATAAAACCACATATAAACATAGGCTAGATGTATTATTTATTATTAAACAGGAAAAAAAATTAAGGAGCTAAAATAAAATTGGGTTGCCTCCCAACAAGCGCTATCGTTTAATGCCCCTAGCTAGGCATGATGATTTCAATGATGCTCACATGAAGGATAAGAATTGTAACATAAGGAGAGCATCATGAAGAATATGAATAGCACATTTAAGTCTAACCCACTTCCTATGCATAGGGATTTTGTGAGCAAACAACTTATGGGAACAAGAATCAACTTGCTTAGGAAGGTAAAATAAGCATAACTTCAAAACTTTAAGCACATAGAGGGGAAACTTGATATTATTGCAATTCCTACAAGCATATGTTCCTCCCTCATAATAATTTTCAGTAGCATCATGAATGAATTCAACAATATAACCAGCACCTAAATCATTCTTTCCATGATCTACAAGCATAGAAAATTTACTACTCTCCACACAAGCAAAATTCTTCTCATGAATAATAGTGGGAGCAAACTCAACAAAATAACTATCATGTGATTGAAAATTAAGATCAAGATGACAAGTTTCATGATTATCATTATTATTTAAAGCATACGTGTCATCACAATAATCTTCATAGATATGAGGCATGCTTTCATCATAATAAATTTACTCATCAAAACTTGGGGGACAAAAAATATCATCTTCGTCAAACATAGCTTCCCCAAGCTTGTGGCTTTGCATATCATTAGCATCATGGATATTCAAGGAATTCATACTAACAACATTGCAATCATGCTCATCATTCACATATTTAGTGCCAAACATTTTATAGATTTCTTCTTCTAGCACTTGAGCACAATTATCCTTTCCATCATACTCACGAAAGATATTAAAAAGGTGAAGCGTATGAGACAAACTCAATTCCATTTTTTATAGTTTTCTTTTATAAACTAAACTAGTGATAAAACAAGAAACTAAAAGACTCGATTGCAAGATCTAAAAATATACCTTGAAGCACTCACTTCCCCGGCAATGGCGCCAGAAAAGAGCTTGATGTCTACTACACAACCTTCTTCTTGTAGACGTTGTTGGGCCTCCAAGTGCAGAGGTTTGTAGGACAGTAGCAAATTTCCCTCAAGTGGATGACCTAAGGTTTATCAATCCGTGGGAGGCGTAGGATGAAGATGGTCTCTCTCAAGCAACCCTGCAACCAAATAACAAAGAGTCTCTTGTGTCCCCAACACACCCAATACAATGGTATATTTTATAGGTGCACTAGTTCGGTGAAGAGATGGTGAAACAAGTGGTATATGGATAGTAGATAAAGGTATTTGTAATCTGAAATAATAAAAACAGCAAGGTAACGAATGATAAAAGTGAGCGTAAACGGTATTGCAATGCTAGGAAATAAGGCCTAGGGTTCATACTTTCACTAGTGCAAGTCCTCTCAACAATACTAACATAATTGGATCATAAAACTATCCCTCAACATGCAACAAAGAGTCACTCCAAAGTCACTAATAGCGGAGAACGAACGAAGAGATTATGGTAGGGTACGAAACCACCTCAAAGTTATTCTTTCCAATCAATCTGTTGGGCTATTCCTATAAGTGTCACAAACAGCCCTAGAGTTCGTACTAGAATAACACCTTAAGACACAAATCAACCAAAACCCTAATGTCACCTAGATACTCCAATGTCACCTCAAGTATCCATGGGTATGATTATACGATATGCATCACACAATCTGAGATTCATCTATTCAACCAACACAAAGGACCTCAAAGAGTGCCCCAAAGTTCTACCGGAGAATCACGACGAAAACGTGTGCCAACCCCTATGCATAGGTTCATGGGAGGAACCCGCAAGTTGGTCACCAAAACATACATCAAGTGAATCATGTGATATCCCATTGTCACCACAGGTATCCACGGCAAGACATACATCAAGTGTTCTCAAATCTTTAAAGACTCAATCCGATAAGATAACTTCAAAGGGGAAACTCAATGCATTACAAGAGAGTAGAGGGGGGAAGAAACATCATAGGATCCAAATATAATAGCAAAGCTTGCTATACATCAAGATCGTATCACCTCAAGAACACGAGAGAGAGAGATCAAACACATAGCTACTGGTACATACCCTCAGCCCCGAGGGAGAACTACTCCGTCCTCGTCATGGCGAGCACCGGGATGATGAAGATGGCCACCGGAGAAGGATTGCCCCCTCCGGCAGGGTGCCGGGACGGGTCTAGATTGGCTTTAGGTGGCTACGGAGGCTTCTGGCGGCGGAACTCCCGATCTATTCTGCGTTCTGGAAGTTTTAGGGTATGTGGAGTTATATAGGCGGAAGAAGTATGTCAGGGGAGCCACGAGGGCCCCATGAGGCAGGGGGGCATGCCCTAGGGGGGTGGGCGCGCCTCCCACCCTCGTGGGCAGCCCGTGTCTCCCCTGACGTGCACTCCAAGTTCCATGGGTTGCTTTCCTTCCAACAATAACTTCTCCAGTTGATTTCATTCCGTTTCGACTCCATTTGATATTCCTTTTTTCTCAAAACACTGAAATAGGCATAAAACAACAAATCTGGGCTGGGCCTCCGGTTAATAGGTTAGTCCCAAAAGTAATATAAAAGTGGAAAATAAAGACCAGTATTGCCTAAAACAGTAGATAATATAGCATGGAGCAATCAAAAATTATAGATACATTGGAGACATATCGGCCATCAAATGTCACAACGTAACTGGATGATTATAAATATGCCCTACATGTATCTCCGAAGGTGTTTGTTGAGTTGTCATAGATCGAGATTAGGATTTGTCACTCCGAGTATCGGAGAGGTATCTCTGGGCCCTCTCGGTAATACACATATCATAAGCTTGCAAGAAAACGACTAAGGAGTTATTCACGAGGTGATGTATTACGGATCGAGTAAAGAGACTTGCCGGTAACGAGATTGAACTAGGTATGAATATACCGACGATTGAATCTCGGGCAAGTAACATACCGATAGACAAAGGGAATAACGTATGTCCTCATAATGGTTCGACCGACAAAGATCTTCGTATAATATATAGGAGCCAATATGGGAATCTAGGTTCCGCTATTGTTTATTGACCGGAGAGGTGTCTCGGTCATGTCTACATAGTTCTTGAACCCGTAGGGTCCACACGCTTAACGTTCGATGACGATATAGTATTATATGAGTTATGTGATTTTGTGACCGAATGTTGTTCGGAGTCCCGGATGAGATCACAGACATGACGAGGAGTCTCAAAATGGTCGAGAGGTAAATATTGATATATAGGACGATGGTATTCGGACACCTAAAGTGTTCCGGAGGGTACCGGGTACATATCGGGTCACCGGAAGGGGTTCCGGGCACCCCTGGCAAAAGATATGGGCCTTATGGGCCAAGAGGGGAAACACACCATCCACAAGGGGCTAGTGCCCCCCATATGAGCCGGACTGAGTGCAGAAGGAAAAGGGGAGGAGGAAAGAAAAGAGAGGGAATGGGATTCCGCCTTCCTTCCCCCTCTCCCCTCTTTCCTTCCCCCTTCTGTATATAAGGAAAGGGGGCGCAGAGCAAGGCAGGGCCCCTAGGGGGCGGCGGCCAAGCCCTAGGCCGCCCTGGCTGCCTCCCCTCCCCCACCTATATATATGTGGGGAGGGGTGCCTCACAAGCACACAACATCAATTGTTAGCCGTGTGCGCCCCCCTCCATAGTTTACACCCCCGATCATAGTTTTGCGGTGCTTAGGCGAAGCCCTGCAAGAATCACTTCACCAACACCGTCACCATACCGTCGTGGTGACGGAACTCATCTACTACCTCGACACCTTGCTGGATCAAGAAGGCAAGGGACATCAGCGAGCTGAATGTGTGTAGAACTCGGAGGTGTCGTACGTTCGGTGCTTGATCGGTCGGAGCTAGAAGAAGTTCGACTACGTCAACCACATTGTCAAATGCTTCCGCTTTCGGTCTATGAGGGTACGTAGACACACTCTCCCCCTCGTTGCTATGCATCTCCTAGATAGATCTTGCGTGAGTGTAGGAAACTTTTTGAAATTGCAAGCTACGTTTCCCAACACCATCTTGGAGCAAGGACCTCCTGCTTTGCAAAGGACAGTGTTGGCGCAACATGATGATGGACGTGGAGAGCTTTGTTGTGCTTCTTTAATGATCACTGATGGGGTTGTAGATGTTGGGGTGAATCCCAAAGATGCGATGGAGGAGGATTAATTATCTTGAGCTACCTTTTAACATGCTTCTGGTGCAAGATGGATGCTTGTGTCTTACGGAAACTGTCTGATCCCGGTGGTTTTCGCTTGAGCTGATTTGGGCTGGGAGGGGGGTTGACTAACAACCCCCCCCCCCGCCGCCATGTAATATTTTGTATCCTGTTGCTTTAGAATTTCCCCTAGTTTCACTAAATTGCCTTAGGAAGCGACATCTCTTTTACTCTTTGCACCAGGATGCTTTCCTTTTTGCCCTTTCCCATTATCAATATGATAGTGGAACTCGGTTCTTTTTATGTGATCATATGACAGAAAAAAACATTGTCATATAATGAGATCCGAATTAGAATCCCTTTTAACTATCATTTTAATAATGAGATCTAAAAAATAAGAGTTTGAAGTGTTTGAGTTTATTTTTTGAAACTCGACAAAAATTAACATTCATTATACTTTGTTTCGATGGAATTTCTTCATAGGCTAGGGAGCTCCCACATCACATTAATAAGTCGAGAGTTGGCCAAAATTATAAAGAAAAACATATCTGAAACCATATATAGCAAGGTTTATTAATGGAAAACCAGCAAACACCCGAACTCCCCAGTCACACTACCTAGCTAGACTAAGTGATTTTTTGGTTTATTTATTTCTAGAAAAATAACGAAACATCGTTAGACTAGCATTTTGGTACACGAAGTCCTGATTAAATATTTTCAAAACAACACTAAAAATTTAGACACCCCATTAAAACCAAATTAAACCTCTTTGAAGCAATGAATAGTCCCATAAAATAGGTACTATGGGAACCAGGTGAAACTTCATTTAACTCTTTTAACTGAAACATGAATGATACTACAAACATTTGAAGATTCTTTCAGATATGTTCGAACCTAAATAGAAACCCTAGTGAAATACATAATGAACATGACTGTGTGCATATGCAAATTACATGGTTGCTGCAAAATGAGTTACTTACCAGAGACTCTGACATTTCCAAATTCCGTCTAGTTTCCTTGCATGGGTTCACTAACCTTGGAGCTACATAATGATAAAAGACTAAAACTCAAGGTGTCTGTTGTAGAAGAGGCGCTAAGCTTGTAAGGGCATAGGCTGTGTTAAGCCCGAGACATCCAACTAGTTGTGGGCTTGCTTTTGGAGAAGTAAAAATGACTTACAATACTCATTTTGGCAATTTCAGGTGGAACCACTTTAAAAAATGTTCCCACATTGTCCACATGACATGGGCGGCCTGCTAATCCACTTTCCCAGCGACCCTCTCCTCGAGTGTCCTCCCTCGCTGGTGTCGGGCTTGGCTGCGTGGCCGACGGCGGGGGCTGGACTTTGTTCCTGTTATTTTTTCAAAGGCGTGTGGCGATGTATATGCGATGGCTTGATGTGAATGTGGTTATGGTGCAGCTATAGCATTTCTTGGCTGGGCACGGGCTATAGCATGCCTTACCAATCCTTGGGGACATCAGGCTACAGCGCGCGCCCAAGAGGTAGAGGAAATGGTGGGGAGCATCACCACCTGATACGTTCATTTTGCATCATGTTTTCCTACTATTATTTATGATGTTTTTTATGCATGATAATGCTATTTGGAGTAATTATAATGCCTTTTCTCCCACAATTTGCAAGGTACACACAAAGAGGGAGAATTCCGGCAGCTAGAAATCTGGACCTGGAAAAGCTATGTCAGGCTACCTATTCTGCACAACTCCAAACAAGCTGAAACTTCACGAAGAAGTTTTATGGAATATATGATGAATATTGGAGCAAATAAGTGAAGGAAATATTCCCTAGATGAAATAATAAAGTTATTATTTATTTCATGATAAATGTTTATTATTCATGCTAGAATTGTATTAACCGGAAACATAATACATGTGTGAATACATAGACAAACATAGTGTCACTAGTGTGCCTCTACTTGACTATCTCATTGATCAAAGATGGTTAAGTTTCCTAACCATAGACATGAGTTGTCATTTGATCAATGGGATCACATCATTAGGAGAATGAGGTGATTGACTTGACCCATTCCGTTAGCTTAGCACTTGATCATTTTTGTTTACTGTTATTGCTTTCTTCATGACTTATACATGTTCTTATGACTATGAGATTATGCATCTCCCGAATACTAGAGGAACACTTTGTGTGCTACCAAATGTCACAACGTAACTAGGTGATTATAAAGGTGCTCTACAAGTGTCTCCGATGGTACTTGTGGAGTTGGCATAGATCAAGATTAGGATTTGTCACTCCGATTGTTGGAGAGGTATCTCTGGGCCCTCTCGGTAATACACATCACTATAAGCCTTGCAAGCAATACAACTAATGAGTTAGTTGTGGGATAGTGCATTACAGAACGAGTAAAGAGACTTGCTGGTAACGAGATTGAACTAGGTATTGGGATACCGACGATCGAATCTCGGGCAAGTAACATACCGATGACAAAGAGAACAATGTATAGTGTTATGCAGTTTGACCGATAAAGATCTTCGTACAATATGTAGGAACCAATATGAGCATCCAGGTTCCGCTATTGGTTATTGACCAGAGACATGTCTCGGCCATGTCTACATAGTTCTCGAACCAGTAGGGTCCGCACGCTTAAAGTTCTATGACGATCGGTTTTATGAGTTTATATGTTTCGATGTACCGAAGGTAGTTCGGAGTCCCGGATATGATCACGGACATGACGAGGAGTCTCAAAATGGTCGAGACATAAAGATTGTTATATTGGAAGCCTACATTTGGACATCGGAAGAGTTCCAGGTAAAATCAGGATTTTACCGGAGTACCGGTAGGGTTACCGGAACCCCCCGGGGGCTAATGGGCCTTGTTGGGCCATAAGGGAAAGAGAAAGGGGCCGGACTAGGGAAGGCAGCGCGTCCCCTCCCTCTGGTCCGAATTGGACTAGGAGAGGGGGGGCGCCCCCTTTCCTTCTCTTTGTTCCTCTTCCTTTCCCCTCCTAGTAGGAGTAGGAAAGGGAGGAATCCTACTCCTACTAGGAGGAGGATTCCTCCTCCTGGCGCACCAACAAGGGCCGGCTGGCCTCCCCCTTGCTCCTTTATATACAGGGACATGGGGCACCTCTAGACACACAAGTTGATCACAAAGATCTCTCCCAGCCGTGTGCGGTGCCCCCTCCACCATAATCCACCTTGGTCATACTGTAGCGGTGTTTAGGCGAAGCCCTGCTGCGGTAGCTTCATCAACATCATCACCACACCGTCGTGCTGAAGAAACTCTTCCCCGAGCTCTACTGGATCGTGAGTTCGCGGGACGTCACCGAGCTGAAAGTGTGCTGAACGCAGAGGTGCCGTATGTTCGGTACTGAGGATTGGCCGATCGTGAAGACATACGACTAGATCAACCGCATTGTCATAACGCTTCCGCTAAAAGGTCTATGAGGGTACGTGGACGACACTCTCCCCTCTCGTTGCTATGCATCACCATGATCCTGTGTGTGCGTAGGATTTTTTCTGAAATTACTACGTTCCCCAACAGTGGCATCCGAGCTAGGTTTTATGCGTAGATGTTATATGCACGAGTAGAACACAAGTGAGTTGTGGGCGATACAAGTCATACTGCTTACCAGCATGTCATACTTTGGTTCGGCGGTATTGTTGGATGAAGCGGCCCGGACCGACATTATGCGTACGCTTACGGAGACTGGTTCTACCGACGTGCTTTGCACATAGGTGGCTGGCGGGTGTTTGTTTCTCCAACTTTAGTTGAACCGAGTGTGGCTACGCCCGGTCCTTGAGAAGGTTAAAACATCATTAACTTGACGAACTATCATTGTGGTTTTGATGCATAGGTAAGAACGGTTCTTGCTCAGCCCATAGCAGCCACGTAAAACTTGCAACAACAAAGTAGAGGACATCTAACTTGTTTTTGCAGGGCAAGTTGTGATGTGATATGGTCAAAACATGATGCTATATTTATTGTATGAGATGATCATGTTTTGTAACGGTGTTATCGGCAACTGGCAGGAGCCATATGGTTGTTGCTTTATTGTATGTAATGCAATCGCCCTGTAATTGCTTTACTTTATCACTAAGCAGTAGCGATAGTCGTAGAAGCAATTGTTGGCGAGATGACAACGATGCTACGATGGAGATCAAGGTGTCGCGCCGGTGATGATGGTGATCATAACGGTGCTTCGGAGATGGAGATCACAAGCACAGGATGATGATGGCCATATCATATCACTTATATTGATTGCATGTGATGTTTATCCTTTATGCATCTTATTTTGCTTTGTTTGACGGTAGCATTATAAGATGATCTCTTACTAAATTTCAAGATAGAAGTTTTCTCCCTGAGTATGCACCGTTGCCAAAGTTCATCATGCTGAGACACCACGTGATGATCGGGTGTGATAAGATCTACGTCCATCTACAACGGGTGCAAGCTAGTTTTGCACACGCAGAATACTCGGGTTAAACTTGACGAGCCTAGCATATGCAGATATGGCCTCGGAACACTGAGACCGAAAGGTCGGGCGTGAATCATATAGTAGATATGATCAACATAGTGATGTTCACCATTGAAAACTACTCCATTTCACATGATGATCGGTTATGGTTTAGTTGATATGGATCACGTGATCACTTAGATGATTAGAGGGATGTCTATCTAAGTGGGAGTTCTTAAGTAATATGATTAATTGAACTTAAGTTTATCATGAACTTAGTACCTGATAGTATTTTGCTTATCTATGTTGTTGCAGATAGATGGCCCGTGATGTTGTTCCGTTGAATTTTAATGCGTTCCTTGAGAAAGCAAAGTTGAAAGATGATGGTAGCAATTACACGGACTGGGTCCGTAACTTGAGGATTATCCTGATTGCTGCACAGAAGAATTATGTCCTGGAAGCACCGCTAGGTGCCAGGCCTGCTGCTGATGACGTTAAGAACGTCTGGCAGAGTAAAGCTGATGACCACTCGATAGTTCAGTGTGCCATGCTTTACGGCTTAGAACCAGGACTTCAACGACGTTTTGAACGTCATGGAGCATATGAGATGTTCCAGGAGTTGAAGTTAATATTTCTAGCAAATGCCCAGATTGAGAGATATGAAGTCTCCAATAAGTTCTATAGCTGCAAGATGGAGGAGAATAGTTCTGTCAGTGAGCATATACTCAAAATGTCTGGGTATCATAATCACTTAACTCAACTGGGAGTTAATCTTCCTGTTGATAGTGTCATTAACGGAGTTCTTCAATCACTACCACCAAGCTACAAAAGCCTCGTGATGAACTATAATATGCAAGGGATGAATAAGACAATTCCCGAGCTCTTCGCGATGCTAAAGTCTGCGGAGGTAGAAATCAAAAAGGAGCATCAAGTTTTGATGGTTAACAAAACCACCATTTTCAAGAAAAAGGGTAAAGGGAAGAAGAAGGGGAACTTTAAGAAGAACAACAAGCAAGTTGCTGCTCAAGAGAAGAAACCCAAGTCTGGACCTAAGCCTGAGACTGGGTGCTTCTACTGCAAACAGACTGGTCACTGGAAGCGGAACTGCCCCAAGTATTTGGTGGATAAGAAGGATGGCAAGGTGAACAAAGGTATATGTGATATACATGTTATTGATGTGTACCTTACTAGAGCTCGCAGTAGCACCTGGGTATTTGATACTGGTTTTGTTGCTAATATTTGCAACTCGAAACAGGGACTACAGATTAAGCGAAGACTGGCTAAGGACGAGGTGACGATGCGCGTGGGAAATGGTTCCAAAGTCGATGTGATCGCCGTCGGCATGCTACCTTTACATCTACCTTTGGAATTAGTTTTAGACCTAAATAATTGTTATTTGATGCCAGCGTTGAGCATGAACATTATATCTGGATCTTGTTTAATGCAAGACGATTATTCATTTAAATCTGTGAATAATGGTTGTTCTATTTATATGAGTAATATCTTTTATGGTCATGCACCCTTGAAGAGTGGTCTATTTTTGATGAATCTAGATAGTAGTGATACACATATTCATAATATTGAAGCCAAAAGATGCAGAGTTGATAATGATAGTGCAACTTATTTGTGGCACTGCCGTTTAGGTCATATTAGTGTAAAGCGCATGAAGAAACTCCATACTGATGGAATTTTGGAATCACTTGATTATGAATCACTTGGTAGTTGCGAACCATGCCTTATGGGCAAGATGACTAAAACGCCATTCTCCGGAACAATGGAGCGAGCAACAGACTTGTTGGAGATCATACATACTGATGTATGTGGCCAGATGAATATTGAGGCTCGCGGCGGGTATCGTTATTTTCTCACCTTCACAGATGATTTAAGCAGATATGGGTATATCTACTTTATGAAACATAAGTCTGAAACATGTGAAAAGTTCAAAGAATTTCAGAGTGAAGTGGAAAATCATCGTAACAAGAAAATAAAGTTTCTATGATCTGATCGTGGAGGAGAGTATTTGAGTTACGGGTTTGGTCTACATTTGAAACAATGCAGAATAGTTTCGCAACTCACGCCACCTGGAACACCACAATGTAATGGTGTGTCCGAACGTCGTAATCGTACTTTACTAGATATGGTGCGATCTATGATGTCTCTTATTGATTTACCGCTATCTTTTTGGGTTATGCTTTAGAGACGGCTGCATTCACGTTAAATAGGGCACCATCAAAATCCGTTGAGACGACACCTTATGAACTATGGTTTGGCAAGAAACCAAAGTTGTCATTTCTTAAAGTTTGGGGCTGCGATGCTTATGTGAAAAAGCTTCAACCTGATAAGCTCGAACCCAAATCGGATAAATGTGTCTTCATAGGATACCCAAAGGAAACTATTGGGTACACCTTCTATCACAGATCCAAACGCAAGACATTCGTTGATAAGAATGGATCCTTTCTAGAGAAGGAGTTTCTCTCGAAAGAAGCCAGTGGGAGGAAAGTAGAACTTGATGAGGTAACAGTACCTGCTCCCTTGTTGGAAAGTAGTTCATCACAGAAACCTGTTCCTGATACGTCTCCAACGTATCTATAATTTTTGATTGTTCCATCCTATTATATTATCAACTTTGGATGTTTTATATGCATTTATATGCTATTTTATATGATTTTTGAGACTAACCAATTAACCTAGAGCCCAGTGCCAGTTTCTGTTTTTTCCTTGTTTTAGAGTATCATAGAAAAGGAAAATCAAACGGAGTCCAATTGACCTGAAACTTCACGGGACTTATTTTTGGACCAGAAGAAGCCCACGGAGTATCGGAGATGGACCAGAAGAGCCCCGGGCTACCCACGAGGGTGGGGGGCGCGCCCACCCCCCTGGGCACGCCCTCCTGCCTCATGGCCAGCCCGGAGGTCCACCGACGTACTTCTTCCTCCCATATATACCCATATACCCTAAAAACTTCGAGGAGCACAATAGATCGGGAGTTTCGCCGCCAGAAGACTCTGTAGACACCGAAAACTTCTCTCTAAATGGGAAGGCCCCTATGTTATCGAAGAGGTCTATCGTTCTGGTGCAATAAAAATCAAAAACTTCGAGGGCACAAATCCGAAGGTGGTAAACGGTCAAAGAATCAAACATTATATCTTAGGTAATCCCATAAATGTTGAAATCAATATTATTGAAACTGTAACCCCGGAGGAATACATAAGGGACACTTTCCGGAACGTTTCAGACTCCGAAAAGGAATAGGTATGTGATACGGTAAGTAAACTGACTCCAAAACAATTTTTAAGGCAATATTTCTCCGTTTTAGAATATTTAGAAAAAAGAAAAATAAGTAGCAGTCCGGGAAGGACACGAGGGCCCCATGAGGGTGGTGGGCGCGCCCCCTACCTCGTGAGCACCTCGTGTGCCTTCCGGACTCTGCTTTCTTGCACATTACGTATTTTGGTCGGTAAAAATTCATTATATATTCTCCCGAAGGTTTTGACTCCTGTATCACGCAAACCTCCTCTGTTCTTGTTTCATGCTGTTTTCTGTCAGGGTTTTCCAGGCTAGGCATCATGTCGTCTCCCTCCTCCAACAATGGTGACAATGATGCTTGGCTAATGAAGATAGATCTGAAGAGGGAAGAACCCACGAAGGTCAACAAGGATGAAAGGATCAAGAAGGCCACGGAGGATCAAGCTCCAGCAGCAGAAGACACCCTTCAAACTGATCATAACCTTCTTACCCCAACTGAGATTGAAGCTTTCAAGATGATTGAGTTAGCTCGTGTTCAAAACAAGTATCTCACACAAGAAAATATTTTGTTGAAGGAGCATATTGTCGCACTCAAGGGCATTATTCGCAAGCTGGAGGACCTCTTACGCTCGATGTGCGATTATCCGTCACCTCCACCTTCTTCACCAACCAAGGAGACATGATAACATGGGTATGGGCACTCCCCTTGGCAACTTCCAAGCTTGTGGGAGGTGCCCCGGTATCGTATCACAATCACAACTCTTATCTTTACCGTTTTTCTTAGTTCAATCCTATTAGTAGTATCTTGATCTAGTAGAATAGAGTTTATGGCATGATCTAGTTTTGAGTTTTGCTTTATGATCTCTCTATGTAATCGAGTCCGTGAGCTATATATAATTAAGATTAGTGTTGAGTCAAGGGCTTGATTATTTTGCCATGATCTTGGGTGAATAAAAGAAAAGAGAAAAAGAATAAAAAGAAACAAAAAGTTCATATTGATCTTATTGAGAGTAATGACTTCACATAGAAAGAGTATGATGATTAAAAGTTGTTGGGAGTTGGCAGACATAGCTTTGGTCATTGTTGCAATTAATTGGAAGTAGTAAGGAAAGAGAGGTTTCACATATAAATATATTATCATTGACATCTTTTATGATTGGGAGCACTCATTAAAATATGACATGCTAAAGAGTTGATGTTGGACAAGGAAGACGACGTAATGAGTCATGTCTTTCTTATATCTGAGATAAAGTATGTTGTCATGGATCCTCTAACTTGTTGAGCTTGCCTTTCCCCCTCATGCTAGCCAAATTCTCAGCACCAAGTAGAAATACTACTTGTGCCTCCAAATATCCTTAAACCAGTTTTGCCATGAGAGCCCACCATATCTACCTATGGATTGAGTAAGATCCTTCAAGTAAGTTGTCATCGGTGCAAAGCAATAAAAATTGCTCTAAATATGTATGATTGATTGGTGTGGGAGAAATAAGCTTTATACGATCTTGTGATGTGGAAGTAATAAAAGCGACGGACTGCATAATAAAGGTTCATATCACAAGTATCGTGTGAGTGTTAGCAATTATGGAGGACTAAATGATAGTTGAGTATGTGGACTTGCTTTTCAGCTCTGACATAGACTCTTTCCAATGTTATGATAAATTGCAATTGCTTCAATGACTGAGATTATAGTTTGTCGGAGCCCAATAAGGTTTATGATTTATACTTTTGCATTGTGAATAGATCATCACTTGAACATAAGTAATCATACGACAAAATCTATATATGTTGCTGTTATGAGAATAATCATGATGCCTTCATGTCCGTATTTTACTTTTATCGACGCCTCTACCTCTAAACATGAGGACATATTTATTGTTATCGGCTTTTCGCTTGAGGACAAGCGAGGTCTAAGCTTCGGGGAGTTGATACGTCCATTTTGCATCATG